>NW_015166461.1:456560-477387 GCF_001447785.1 Gekko japonicus | reverse complement strand
CCTCCTCCTCCTCCTCCTCCTCCTCCTCCTTCTTCCTGCCTTTCTCACTGGGACTCAAGGTGAACTGCAAGGATGGCAAGAGCTATTCAGTCAATCAGCAACCAAATTGCAAAGTATGATAAAGAGCTCTGTTGTGGGGAGGGGAAGGGAAAGGAGTTTGTAAGCCGCTCTGAGACTCCCTTGGGTAGTGAAGGGCGGGGTATGAATCCAATCTCTTCTTCTTCTGAATCTAGCAGCAAAGATTCCTAGTCAAACAGAATAATGCAGAACAATCCAGAGGCACTGGTTGGCCACTGTGTGAGACAGGATGCTGGACTAGATGGACTGTTGGTCTGACCCAGCAGGGCTCTTCTGAGGTCCTTATGAAGGCCTCGGCTTTTCTGCCCTGTTCTTGGCCCTCCAGAGGAACTGGTTGGCCCCTGTGTGAGATGGGAGGCTGGACTAGATGGACTGTTTATCTGATCCAGCAGGGCTCTTCTGATGTTCTAATGAAGGCCTTGGCCTCTGTGCCCTGTTGTTGGCCCTCCAGAGGAACTGGTTGGCCCCTAGGTGAGATGGGATGCTGGGCTAGATGGACCCTCACTGGTCCGATCCAGCAGGGTTCTTCTGATGATCTAATGAAGGCCTCGGCCTTTCTGCCCTGTTGTTTGCCCTCCAGAGGAACTGGTTGGCCCCTGTGTGAGACAGGAGGCTGGACTAGATGGACTGTTGGTCTGATCCAGCAGGGCTCTTTTGATGTTCTTAAGTTCTTAGTAGTGCTGGGCAGATTACAGGTCTGAGAAAGACCAGTCAGCCACTGAGTGGAGTCGAAAATAGGATGAAACAATTCTGTGGAAAAGATTTTTTAAAAAACCAGACAACGCAGTGGGAATAGGGTTGAAGAACTGGAAGAACAGCACAAGGAAACAAACAAAAAATGGCCTAACGCAAAGAAACTATTGAAGTAGGGAACATTTATCCCTTATATAGAACAATTCAACGTAACAGCAAGATCCTTAATAGAAGAATGTAATGGGGCTGGGAACTGAAGAATTGTTGTCAGAGGCAACCAAACTATCAATATGGGAAATGTTTATTCCTTATAGAAGTCACTTCCTGAGCTGATCCGTTATACTGTTGTTGTTCCATTTTCTTTGTAAGAGTGCCATCTTGAAATAATTCCGATTTGCCCATTCTGCGAAACGACAGGCGTGTGGGGGCACGCCCGATAACCTCAGCTGCGCCGTTCCGTATTGTGTGAGGCCCCCCCCCCCACGGAGAGTACGTGTATGCTGCCTGTTGCCAATTTCACCTGTTTGCAGAGTTGCACCTTCAGAAGGCTTTGCTGAGATGAAGGCAGCTGTCAAGGCGGAACACGACAGGAGAGGTGGTCCCACGGGAATAGGGTTGCCAACCTCCAGGCAGCACCTGGAGATCTCCCGCTATTACAGCTCATCTCCAGACGACCAAGATCAGTCCCCCTGGAGAAAACGGCTGCTTCGGATGGGGGACTCTGTGGCATTAGACCCTGCTGAATTCCCTCCCTCCTGAAATCCTGCCCTCCCAAAGCTCCACCTCCCCAAATCTCCAGGTATGTTCCAACCCAGAGCTGGCAACCAGACACAGGAATGTGTGTCCAAGGTCATGAAAGGCCTTGTAGGTGGTATCCGGCACCTTCAACTGAACCTGGTAACTGATTGGTAACCAGTGGAGCATCTGCAGAATCGAGGGTTGCCAACTCAGGGTTGGGAAATACTCAGAAGTTTTGGGGGTGGAGCCTGGGGAGGGCGGGGTTTAGGAGAGATTGAAGAGGAGGAGGTTGGATTTATACCCCGCCCTTCACTGAGTCTCCTTTCCCTTCCCTTCCCCTCCCCACAACAGACACCCTGTGAGGTAGGCGGGGCTGGGAGAGCTCTCTCAAGGATTGCTCTTGAGAGAACAGCTCTGAGAGAACTTGTGACTGACCCAAGGTCATGCCAGCAGTCGCATGTGGAGGAGTAGGGAATCAAACCCAGTTCTCCCAGGTTAGAGTCCATGCATTTAACCAGTATACCAAACTTGATAGGGTATAAGTGAAGATCACCATGGCCTTCAGGACCTCAGCCTTCCCGTCCAATATTGCCTCCATCTTATCAGGATTCAGTTTCAGCTAGTTTACCTTTACCAGTTTGGCTACAGCCAGGGCTCTTTTGGTAGAAAAAGCCCAGCAGGAACTTATTAGCATATTGGGCCACAACCCTGACAGCACAGCTTATTGGCATATTAGGCCACGCCCCCATGTTACCAGAAGTGTGCTCATCCAGCCACACCCACCTTTTGCTTCTTATTCTGTTGACCTTGTTTGTTGTCAAAACCCAGGGCCTTTTTTTTTTAGCAGGGACTCCCCTTTGCATGTAAGGCCACACACCCCTAATGTAGCCAATCCTAATGAGTTTCTGCTGTTGGGTGTGGCTTATTATGCTAATGAGTTCCTTCTGGGGGTGGCCAATTTGGGAGCCAGCCGGAACTCCGTTCCTGTGCGTTCCTGCCCAAAAATAGCCCTGGCTACAGCGATCAGACACTGGGCTTTCCTGCATTCTCCGTTTCCTCATGTGTGGATTCCTGTTGCTTCGCTTTCCCCCCCTGTTCTGCAGATGCTTTGCTCCCTTCTAGTGGTCAATTCGATATTACATGGCTTTATGTCCAGCATAAAATCCTGCAGTTTAAATCTGGCGGGAGATATGCCGGACATAAAATGGTGTAATATTGAATCGACCACTAGAGGGAGCAAAAGACATGCCGAACAGACTCCCCTCCCCCAAGTGACAGGAACACACAAACAAGGATAATGATGTGGAAAAGCCCTGGATTCAAAGTCTTGGGAACTGGAGGACTGCTGCCAATCAGAGTAGGCAACGCTGAGCTGGATGGACCACTGGTCTGACTCAGTCTAAGGCAGTTTAGAAACGTTCAGTGACCGAGTGGTTCTAGGTTGGGCATCGGACAGGCCCTGTAAAAATTTAAAAAGTTGTTGATTCACCTTTGGTGGGCATTGCTAAGAGAAAGCAGGACCACCCTCTGGTTATTTATTTGTTTATTTATTTAGCTATCAAATCCATACCCCACCCTCCCTGCAAAGCAGGCTCAGGGCCACTTCCTTACAAACATAAATTCAACTTAAAATCATACAATTATTTAAAAAACAGATAAAACAGATACAAAATACAAAGTGCTGGCAGCAGTTACAATTAACCTGGCACATTTTCAAGATGGATTTCCGCTTCCCAGATGTTCTTCTGCTCGTAATTTCTTATAGCATCAGCTCGATGTTAAAACCATGGGCCAGGGCTCTACGGTAGCGGCGACCCCTAATTAAATGCATGGCAGAAGAGCTCCGTCTTGCAGGCCCTGCGGAACTGTGAGAGATCCCGCAGGGCCCTGATCTCCTCCGGAAGCTCATTCCACCAGGTAGGGGCCGCCACTGAAAAGGCCTCGGCCCTGGTAGTAGCTAGCCTGGCCTCCCTCGGGCCAGGGAGGGTCAACTGATTTTGAGACCCAGACCGTAGTGCTCTCTGGGGTATATATGGGAAAAGGCGGTCCCATAGGTATGTCGGACACCGGCCATATAGGGCTTTAAAGGTAAGAACCAGCACCTTGAAGTGGATTCGGTATGCTATTGGCAGCCAGTGCTGTGTCCTCAGCACAGGCTGGATTTGCTCCCACCTAGGGAGCAATGCTCCCTCTAAGCTGTGGAGTCTTGTGAGCAAAAATTCTACTTTGCAAGCTCCTGGCATTAAAGTTGTGAGCGAGCAATTTGGCTACTGCATAAATTAGTTTGCTCTGGAGCCACCCTGCCTGAGCTAAGACAAAAATGTGTGAGCCAGAGGCTAAAAAATGGTGCGCTAGCTCACACTAACTCAGCTTAGAGGGAACACCGCTAGGGAGGGCCATCAACAGCCTGCCCGCGGCATTCTGCACTAGCTGCAGGTTCCAGATCTGCGACAAGGGCAGCCCCATGTAGAGAGCGTTACAGTAGTCTGGATATTCACCCAACTTTTGTTCTTGTTGGACAGGGGAATGTGAGCTGGCCTTTCACGTGACTGACGGTTGCAGTAACTGGGCTGGTAGCGAGGCTTTGGTGTCACCTCCGTTGGGAGACGGAAAGAGCCAGAGCTGAGTGGGAAGAGTTCTTGCTCTCTGCTGCCCGCCTCCCCCATTCACACTGCTCCGTTGTCAGACGCACCTGTCGCCTTTCCAGAGGGCAAATGGAGTTTGGGGTATTGGACTGATTTGGACAACATCGGTGCAGAGCGCTGAGAGGGATTCGGTTTTCTGAGCATCGCAAAAGGCTGGCGTCTGGGTCCTTCACAGGGCTTCAGAGGAGCCTGTTAAGTGGGAAATTAAGTTTATTAAGCTCCAATCATTGCCTACGGTTAGACCGCCTCCGGATGAAAAATGACCCTATTAAGGGACAAGCTGCTGAAGGGGGATGAGGGGACGGCATTTATCTCTGTGCTGGGCCTCATCTCCTTTTTAAGAGATAGGGTTGCCAGCCTCCCGGTGGAAAAGACAAAAAAACAGGGAAATGCACAGTACAGAATAACCAAAAAACGAAATCAACTGTGTACAGAAATATCAAAAGTATTTGCAAAAGTATGTAAATCAATAAATCAATAAAAGTATAAATCAATAAATCAATAAAAGTATATAAATCAAGGGTGCGACCTCATTTGGAATATTATAGCTTTGGAAAAAATGCAGAAAAGGGCAACTCAAATGATAAAAGGGTTGGAACACTTTCCCTATGAGGAAAGGTTAAAGCGCTTAGGGCTCTTTAGCTTGGGGAAACGACGACTGAGGGGAGACATGATTGAGGTTTATAAAATTATGCATGGGATAGAGCAGGTAGAGAAAGAGGTACTTTTCTCCCTTTCTCACAATATAAGAACTAGTGGGCACTCAATGAAATTGCTGAGCAGTCGGGTTAGAACGGTTAAAAGGAAGTCCTTCTTCACCCAAAGAGTAATTAACACCTGGAATTCACTGCCACAGAAGGTGGAGGCGGCTACAAGCATGGACGGCTTCAAGAGGGAATTAGGTAAACATATGGAGCAGAGGTCCATCAGTGGCTATTAGCCACAAGGAATAGATAGGGGCTCTGGGGCAAGGGATGCTCTGTCTTCTTGGTGCTTGGAGGGGGCAACAGTGGGAGGGCTTCTAGTGTCCTGGCCCCACTGGTGGACCTCCTGAGGGCCCCTGGTATTTCTGGCCACTGTGTGACACAGAGTGTTGGGCTGGATGGGCCTCTGGCCTGATCCAACATTGGTGTCTCTTATGTTCTTATGAAAAATACTTTATATATATAAAGTGTCACGAGGGATTCGTAAGTACAACATTATGACAATTACAACTTGAAATAATATAAACCACTCAGTTCATGAAAACAGTCCAGAGTAATTGAAAATAAACAGAAGTGCTTCAGATAAAGACCATTAGAATGCAGACACTTTTATCAGCCTGATGTCTTCAGGGATATGTTCTCATCACACTTGTGTCATTAGGTGTCGGTTCAAGGCTTGCTTCACGCGTTTGCCGGCTTTCTAATCGCATTTGGCACAAAGCTTTTTCAAAAGCCAAGCCAGGAGTCTCCCAGTTTTCTTTAGAATAACGCTTTCAACGGGGACCTCCATCTCCCATGTCAACAATAAAGTTAGAGAAGTTGGAGAGTTTGTTCTGTCGGTGATCGGGTTCCCAGCTTTGAATGATTATAATAGGATTGAGTTTTCCCCTGTAATACTGGTCTGAAGGCTTTTATGCACTGTGAGTGCTGTGCTAAGGATTTTTCCTCCTACATACACCATTTCAAAGTCTTCTGTACATGATGAGTACTTGATGAAGTAGTGTGAACTTATTGAAGAAGAGCTATCGAAACAAAGATCACAATCCGGAGTCTTCGTCCTTGTCTGTGTACCATTTATGGACTTGCACTATTCATGGAGCTGCGGTGGCTCAGGTGGTTAAGACGCTGAACTGCAGGCTGTGGAAGGTCAGTAGTTCAGCAGTTCAAGACCCGAGTGTGCCGCATGACGGAGCGAGCTCCCGTCTCTAGTTCCAGCTCCTGCCAACCTAGCAGTTCGAAAGCAAGAAATTGCAAGTAGATAAATAGGTACCACTTCGCTGGGAAGGGAACAGCATTCCGTGCACCTTGGTGTTTAGTCATGCTGGCCACATGACCACGGAAACGTCTTCGGACAGCGCTGGCGCTTCGGCTTGGAAACGGAGATGAGCACCGCAACCCTAGAGTCGGATACGACTGGCTTTCGAGTAAGAGAACCTTTACCTTTACTTTTTTACTGTTCATGGACCTGTACACTACATGACGTAATTTGGTTTTACTGATACACGTGGTCCTCTGTTATTCTTGTCATATAAATTTACTCCTTTTGCATGACTTTTTGAGCACTTGTGGTCTGCGTTATTTGTACAGTGCTTTCTTTCTGTATATTGTATACTGTGATATCGCACCTGTTTATGGTAGCTGAAGATCTCCCACTATTACAAGTGGTCTCCAGGTGACAGAGGTCAGTTCACGTTGGAGAAAATGGCCACTGTGAAAGGTAGATTCTATGGCATTATACCCCATTGAAGTCTGTGGCGGAATGTGCCAGCTCTGGCCTGCAGGCCCTGTTTCTGCCTTACCCTCCCAGGTTTTTCTCAACACCTGAAGAGGCTTGTCTTCTATTCCCAGGGTAGCTTGCCAGCACCACCTAACCTTTGCCAGGATTTGCCCACTGGGAAGGTCAGGAGTCCCAGCTTCCCTTCCAAGGTCTGAGGCCTTTCCTCTGTGTCTCCCACTGCCCAGTGCCTGGTCACCACGGGGACCGTTCACTGCCTTGTGCGCCCCTGGAGAAATAGCCGCTTGACCACTGCCTGCCTTCCCCCCTGATGCTCATTTTAAAATAGCATGTCTGAGACTTTGGAGGTCTATGTGGTACAGAGAACCACTACCAGCATCTAAAGTTATAAAGTAGTTATTAAAAAGACAATGCTCACGAACGTACTTTTAGCACAGCACCAGATTGAGCAAGGGATACCAAAGAAAAGGGCAAAATGCAAATCCTCTGTCCCTCTCTCTATACATGCCCTATCAGATGTTAAAATAGGACAGGCTCCTTTAGCTTAGGAAGTTACAGATGTCTACCAAGTTACCTTTACCTTGAAGCTTGCTCCAGCTCTCTAGGTGAGCACATGTTTCAATGGCTGCCTTCCCAGTGGAGAGGTCTGTGTGCTCCTCTCATGGCCGCAGCCCCCAAGGAAAATAGACCTCCTTCCTGTTGCAAGGAGTTTTTATCACCTTTCTTTTCCCCACCCGCTGCCCAAGTCAGCCCAGGTCTGAGAACTGTTTCCTAAGGCCTCTTCCTGAAGATTATTCCTGGATCCAGTGTAGTCTAAAGTCCTCCAATCTCTGTTCCCTGCTTGGGGAAGGGGGAGAGCTTGACCCACCCATTATCTCTCCTGCTAGATCTATTAGCATGTGTATGAAGGTGAGCAGAGGTACGTCTGGGCAGCAATTGAAGTGACTTCCTCCTTCCCAGCCTGGTCTCTGCCCAGAGGGGGGAAAATTGTTAAACCACAGAGTGGAGGTTTTGCTCCTTTCAAACCTCACAGGGGAAAAAATGCATTTCTTCACAAAGTCCTTCCTGTACCCCAAACCCCGCCTTCCTCAGGCTCCACCCCCAGATTTCCAGATATTTCCCAACCTGGAGCTGGCAAACCCAATAGGGTTGCCAACCTCCATGTGCTGCCTGGAGATCTCCTGGAATTACAGCTGGTCCCCAGATAATGGAGATCAACTCCCCTGGAGAAAACGGCTGCTTTGGAGGAGGGACTGAATAGCATTATCAACCAATGAGGTCCTTCCCCTCCCCTCCCCCAACCCCACCTCCCCCAAGCTCCGCTCCCCAGATCTCCAGGCGTTTCCCACCAGTGTTCCCTCTAAGCTGAGATGGTGTGAGCCAGCTCACAGGTTTTTAGCCTCCGGCTCGCACATTTCTGTCTCAGCTCAGGAAGGAGGGCTCCACCGCAAACTGATTTAGGCAGTAGCCAAATCGCTCGCTCACAACTTTAATGCCAGGAGCTCACAGAGTAGAATTTTAGCTCACAAGACTCAACAGCTTAGAGGGAACATTGTTTCCCACCCCAGAGATGGCAACCCAAGATCAAGTTGCTTCGAGCTCATGGTGACCCTCTGAATGAATGACCTCCAAAAGTGTCCCATGATTGACGGCTTGGCTAACTAGAGGATTCTTACAAAATAACTGGGGACGCTTGGCAAAAATGTATCGACCCCCCTCCCACGCAACATGGGGAGCTTATCGATGACACTCTACATTATATCTTATGCTATTCCTTTATGAATCAATTACAGATCACAGCCGACCATTCCAACGGAGAAGCGTAGAGCACGGCTGGTGCCAATCAATCATTCCAACCAGGTGACCAGAGCGAGGCTGTTAACAAAAGGACATTGTGGAGGTCGTTAATTCAATGGGTCGCCATACGTTGGAAATGAGTTGATGGCTCATGTAACCAAATGGCTGCCAGGCAGAGGCAGCAGTACCTTACAATGGCTGCCAGTCCGGAAGTCCTCTGGAAGAAGAAGAAGAAGAGATTGGACTTATACCCCACCCTTCACTGCCCAAAGGAGTCTCAGAGCGGCTTACAAACTCCTCTCCCTTCCCGTCCCCAAAACAGACACACCCTGGGAAGTAGGTGGGGCTGAGAGAGCTCTTTCGAGGACTGCCCTTGAAAGAACAGCTCTGAGAGAACTTGTGACAGCAGAAGAAGAAAAAGAAGAAGAGGAGGAGGAGGAGGAGGGGGGAGATTGGATTTATAACCTGCCCTTCACGACCCAAAGGTGTCTCAGAGCGGCTTACAAACTCCTTTCCCTTCCCCTCCCCACAACAGACACCCTGTGAGGTAGGTGGGGCTGAGAGAGCTCTTTCGAGGACTGCCCTTGAGAGAACAGCTCTGAGAGAACTTGTGACAGCAGAAGAAGAAGAAGAAGAAGAGGAGGAGGAGGAGGAGGAGGAGGAGGAGGAGGAGGAGATTGGATTTATACCCCGCCCTTCATGACCCAAAGATGTCTCAGAGCAGCTTACAAACTCCTTCCCCTTCCCCTTCCCACCACAGACACCCTGTGAGGTAGGTGGGGCTGAGAGAGCTCTGACAGAAACTGCTCTTTGTCAAGAACAGCTCTTATCAGAGCTACAGCTTGCCCAAGGTTATCCAGCCAGGTGCGAGTGGAGGAGTGGGGACTCAAACCCGGTTCTCCCTGATTAGAGTCCGCGCACTTAACCACTACAGCAAACTGGCTCTCAGTTCAGTGAGATAAACTGACTACAAATAAGCAATAGAAAAGAGTCAGAGTCCAACAGCACCTTAAGGACTAACAAAATTGTGGCAGGGGAGGAGCTTTCACAAGTCACGGCTCACTTCTTCAGATATCTGAAGAATACAGACCAAGTGCAGAGTGCAGGGGGTTGGACTAGATGACCTGAAATGTCCCTTCCAACTCTAACATTCTATGATTCTAAGTGCAGATCAAGATGGGTCACCGTGTCCGTCTGCCTGTAGCAGTAGAAAAGAGCAAGAGTCCAGGAGCACCTTAAAGACTACCAAATTTGCGGTGGTGTTGGGGATGACCTCTTGTGAGTCACGGCTCACTTCTTCAGATATCTGAAGGATATAGATCAAGATCCAGGTCAAGTGTCGATCAAGACGGGTCACCGTGTTCGTCTGTCTGCAGCGGTAGAAAAGAGCAAGAGTCCAGGAGCACCTTAAAGACTACCAAATTTGCGGTGGTGTTGGGGATGACCTCTTGTGAGTCACGGCTCACTTCTTCAGATATCTGAAGAATATAGATCAAGATGTAGATATAGGTCAAGTGTAGATCAGTTCGGGAGCACATCCAGCCTGTGCTCAAGGTTGCCAATAGCATACCGAATTCGTTTCAAGGTGCTGGTTCTTACCTTTAAAGCCATTTATGGTCAGGGACCTACAAACCTGAGGGACCGCTTTTCCGCACACGTCCCCCAGAGAGCACTGCGTTTAGGAGCCCAGAACTGACTGGCCCTCCCAAGTCTTGAGGCCAGGCTGGTGACAACCAGGGCCAGGGCCTTCTCAGTGGTGGCTCCATCCTGGTGGAATGAGTTCCCAGAGGAGATCAGGACCCTGCGGAACCTCTTACAGGTCCCGAGGGCCGGTAAAACAGAGTTCTTCCACCAGGCTTTTGGAGCTGCCGCCACCTCTAACAACTAGGATAAGAAGCCCTGCTGCCTCTGGAATTTATATCGGCAGCCTGTGCCAGCTGCCTGAAAGACATCTGAAAGACATCTCCAGAAGACCTGCGAGCTGGCTATGGGAAGAGAGAGCTGATGGTAGCCATCACAAACTCAGTAACAGCAAAACGAGCACTTTAATTGCAAATTGGTTTTAATACTGTTTTAAATGTTTTATTGTACTACTAGGAGTAATGCTCATTGTGGGAAGAAATACAATGGGATCTTCTGAGGTAAAATGTGTCCAGTCTCCAGGTGAGGGCTGGAGATCCCTAAGAATTACAACTGCTTTCTAGGTGGCAGAGATCAGTTCCCCTGGAGAAAATGGTGGGCTCTGTATCCTTATATGCTGCTGAGGTGGCCCCCATATGATAGCCAATGGGATGTAACAGTCAGGGCTTCAGAGCACGGGAGAGGCTGCAGGGGTGTGGGGGGTGGAAAGCTGAAGAGTGAGGGGGAAATAAAGGTAGGTTGATGGTTGGCTGGGAAGGAGATCGGGTTGCCAACTCCAGGTGGGAAATTCATGGAGATGTGAGGGATGGAGCCTGGAGAGGGTGAGGTTTCAGGAGGTGTGGGACCTCGGACAGGTACAAAGCCATAGACTCCACCCTCCAAACCAATCATTCCCTTCTGGGGAACCATCGTTGCCAATCTCCAGGTGATGGCTGGAGATCACTCAAAATTACAGCTGTTCTTTAGGTAGCAGAGATCAGTTCCTCTGGAGAAAATGGTGGACTCAGTGTCATTATACCCTGCTGAGGTCGCCACAGCACATTGACACTGAGTGTTCAAGGCCAGGGCACCCGCCCAGAGCCTCTTTCTAGAGGCCGTTGTATTTATTTCCACAACGGGCCTTTTTCCTAGTAGAATTATATATACCGGAGGATTTCAAATGTTTTTTGTGATTTTATGTAAGCCGCCCTGTGCTGGCCTTGGCTGGGAGGGCGGGGTACAAATTCAAAGAATAAATAAATAAATAAATAAATGTTTCTGTGTCTGTTGCAGCAAAAAAGAGCTAGATTCCAGCAGCACCTGAAAGACTAACCAAATTTGTGGCTGTTATGTACGTGGACCACCACCAGGGGTCCGCAGTTAAAGTAGGAGCTTGGTCCCCAAACGCAAAGGGGACCTAGGATCCTAGTCCACCGGGAGTCCACCAATAGCACCCTTGGTGTGAGGTTCAAACCCTCCAATGAGGATAGAAGTGTGCCTGGTGGAGTGTATATAGTTGGCCTTGCAGGACCGTTTTGTGTGTCTTGTTTGGAAATACAATAAACGCGTCTGAACACATGTCGTAGTCCAAGTTCTCCATGCATCGAACCCAGTACTTTTCAGAAGCAGAGGAGGGGCTTGCATGTCAAGATGTACGCATAGCTTTTGTGAGTCGCTGCTCATTTTTGCAGAGATCCAGCGAGAACTGGGGCCTGTCACACACTCTAGAAGAAGAAGAAGAGAAGAAGAGATTGGATTTATACCCCGCCCTTCACCACCCAAAGGGGTCTTGGAGCAGCTTACAATCCCCTTTCCCTTCCCCTCCCCACAACAGACACCCTGTGAGGTGGGTGGGGCTGAGAGAGCTTTGACAGAAACTGCTCTTTTTCAAGAACAGCTCTTATCAGAGCTATGGCTTGCCCAAGGTCATCCAGCAGCTGCAAGTGGAGGAGTGGGGAATTGAACCCGGTTCTCCCAGATTAGAGTCCGCGCACTTAACCACTACCCCAAACTGGCTGTTGAGGGGATCAAATGGAGGAGAGGAGAAAGGCCGTAAGGTGGTTTTGGTCCCCACTTGGGGAGAAGGTTGAGGGTATAAATAATGTAAATTAAATAAATTAACTTGCCGGAAGACGAGTTAAGGACAGAGGCAGCTTGGCAGCTACTGCTGCAGAGACTTAGGATGAGGAGTATTCTCGCACACACGTGTTGGAAGTCACACCCCAGAAGCGAACTGGCAGTCAATGTAATTGCTGCAAAAGGGATAAAAGGCTGCATTTTGTATTGATTCAAGTTTCCCAGGGTTTTTTGCCTCTGTGACGTCCTCCTTATTGGGGAGGACTATTTTCACTTTAAAAGTTCTTTTTATTTTGTTTAACAGGGTAGATACGGCTGCCAACAGGAAATTTTAAGGATTTCCAAACCTTTATGCTTTTACTGTTGCTCTTTTTAATTTGGTAGACCTAGTTCAAGGCTTACAAGGAACCATGTGGTCCGGGGAAGTATTTCTTTCAGAGCTGGTATAAACTTGAATGAAAGAGGATTTATTGAAATAAAGCTTAACTAATAGGGTAGTACAATGTAACTAGTAATGGGTAAATACTGAACAAATGCTTTGGTATCACACACAATCTTCTCTCTCTCTGACAGGGGACTTTTCATGTAACTTTGTAACACCTGTTTATCTCAAAGCCATATACGTTTACTGTTTCACTCCAGTCTGTTATGACACACAGACTTTCCTATAACTTTTCTTCACTTAAACTTCACTTTTTCCTAGACATTCAGCTTTTAGATCTCGTTCCCTTTTCACTGAACCACCACAGCTGTCAGCTTAACTGCTTCAACACAGAACTAACTGAACATCAACTGTCAACATCTAACTGTAACTCCTGACTGACATACATATTCATCCATTCAGATTCACTTCCAAAACCCCTCCCCCTCTCTGTCAACCACCAATCATACCATACTTGCCTCTCTCAACCACTCTAGTCTATCTATCACAGCCATGCAACCAAACTTTTAAAGAGACACACACACACAGAAACAAGGAATCGTTACAGCCTCCTACATTGTACTACTTCTATTCACAACGTTTATAAAGGGGGGGGAATTAGAACACAAGAACGTATGAAGAGCCCTGCTGGATCAGACCCCAGGGTAGACACTGGCCTGGATAGATCGAGGATCGGACTCAGTATAAGGTGTCCTCATGCATGTTAAATGTCTTTCCAGGCTATGCCTCTCGATTTCCTGGAGGACCTGCAGGCTGTTATCAGATGCGAGAATGACTCTCAGGATATTTCCAAAATTTCTGACCTGCTCTTCCGCATTTCCAAGCACAGCACAGCAGTGGAGAACAAAACAGTGTTTGTATTAATAGAACGATAAAACAAGTGAACAACAGAACATCAAGGGCCCAGCAGCGGCAATAAAAGGCCGGGCCGGGGAAACATTGTCTTAAAAGCGATCCGTGATACAGACACGTCTAGTGGAGCAGTTTCAAGTGTTTTGTGAACTGATCACACGCTCATCTGCTTTGCCTGCAACCCCACCTGCGTCACAGACCCTGACGCTCAGGGGTTCAAAGCATTTATCCCGATGTCCCTGAAGGGTAGCGCTGGATCGTTCTCGGCCCTGTATTGCCGGGCTGTGGTGCAGGCTTTGTAAAAGCCAAATGTTCCACCATCTGCACTTTAAAAGGGGCTTTGACACCATCCGGCCCACCGACGACAATTAGCCAGGGGAGCTGAAAGGAACCTCCATGTGCGGAGGCAGCATCCTGAGAAACAGAACACTGGACGGAATGGACCATTGGTCTGCTTCAGCAGGGCAGCTCATGGGTTCTTCGTTTCCAGTTGGGTGAGCTGTTCTTGAAAAAAGAGCAGTTCCTGTCAGAGCTCTCTGAGCCCCACCTACCACACAGGGTGTCTGTCGTGGGGAGGGGAAGGGGAAGGAGATTGTAAGACGCTCTGAGACTCCTTTGAGTAGTGAAGGGCGGGGTATAAATCCATTCTCTCTCTTTCTCTCTCTCTCTCTCATCAGAAGCAAAATAGTCTATGGCACCAAAACCTGTCTCTGTAGCGGTGGACTTTTCTACTAGATATATAACGTCCTTTAGGTTTTTGTACCATAATGAATAAGATGCACTAGGGTCTCTACTGTATTCAAGTGTATTATTTATATCGATTTATGAAGATATAGTAGCATAATAGTATTGTGTGTTTTGTTCCAACACGGTGTTTTTCTACATTGGCTCCACTTTGCCGTGTGTCCTGTGTGTTTGTTGCTCACCTGGAGGTTGGCAGCCGTATCTGTGGGCCTGTTCTCTTTCCAATTGGGAACGACTTCAGGAAGCAGCTCTAAAGACACGACGGGAAGCTGAAGGGGACAAACCTTCCCTCCGACGGCGGGTTTCTCGGCACGCGGCGGCGGAGTGTGGTGGGAGGCCTTCCGCCCCGCACGCCGGAATCTCATTTTGACCAGGTTTCGATCCCCTGCAGCCTCCAACGGCAGCCGGAGTGACTTCCTATAATTAGATTTTAGGAGGCGAAATAAATTTAGGCGGGCCGCGGTGAGTGATTACGAAGCTTAATGACAGGGCCCTTCTGTGCCGCCAGGAACACTGCATCCTTGCGCTAATAGTCGTACCCGGCATAATTTGCCGCTCTCGCTTCGCAGGGAGAGAATGCACTCCGAGCCGGCTTAATATACCTGCAAACCCTTCCAGGCATAACAGAGGAGCAACAATGAAAAGTAAAATGGTACAGTACATTACTGGGGGAGGGGCCGGAGAAAGGGCGATCGTAAAAAACCCCAACACATTTCAATATGCAACGCAAGTAGGAATATATGAGCGGGGTGGCGGAAAGCACTGTTGAGTCACAGCTGAATTACGGCGCCTCTGTAAGGTTTTCAAGGCAAGAGACGTTCGCAGGTGGCGTCCCATTGCCTGCCTCTGCCTCACAGCCCTGGACTTCCTTGGTGGGTTGGAACACTTTCCCTATGAGGAAAGGTTAAGGCGCTTAGGGCTCTTTAGCTTGGAGAAACGACAACTGAGGGGTGACATGATCGAGGTCTATAAGATTATGCATGGGAAAGAGCAGGTAGAGAAAGAGGTACTTTTCTCCCTTTCTCACAATACAAGAACTCGTGGGCACTCCATGAAATTGCTGAGCGGTCGGGTTAGAACGGATAAAAGGAAGTATTTCTTCACCCAAAGAGTGATTAACACATGGAATTCACTGCCACAGGAGGTGGTGGGTGCTACAAGCATGGACGGCTTCAAGAGGGAATTAGATAAGCATATGGAGCAGAGGTCCATCAGTGGCTATTAGCCACAAGGTATAGATAGGGGCTCTGGGGCAAGTGATGCTCTGTCTTCTTGGTGCTTGGGGGGGTCAACAGTGGGAGGGCTTTTAATGTCCTGGCCCCACTGGTGGACCTCCTGATGGCCCCTGGTATTTCTGGCCACTGTGTGACACAGAGTGTTGGACTGGATGGGCCTTTGGCCTGATCCAACATTGGCGTCTCTGATGTTCTTATGTTCTTGGTGGTCTCCCATCCAAGGACTAACCAGCAGGCCCGTAGCCAGGATTTTGTGGATTGTGGGGCAAATCCTTTTACTGGTGGGGCTGAAGTCCTCAGTGGAGAAAGAAAAGCCATTTAGCCAACAGAAAGCTGTTACCAGGATAGATCTCTAAACTGCAAGCTGTCAGCCACTTTAGATGACAGTTCGCAGCTGCTGCGAGTTAATCACTTCTGCCAGCCGAAGCAACAATTCTGATAACAAGCCGGCAGGTGGGGGTGATGACTTCTATAGTCAATAAAGCTAACATTTAGGCAGAAGAACTCCCCTAAAGGAGACCAGTATCTGGACACAGAGTTAGAAGGGATCCTAGAGGTCACCTACTCCAACCCCCTTGCTCGGTGCGGGCATTAGTCAACTACAGCACCCCACTCTGCTTAAAGGAGCACATGGATTTTAAAAAAATGTTTTTAAATGATTGAAAAAAGCATTTACAGGTTAAATTCTTCTGGGGCTGTGCCTTTTAGAAAGGGGGCGGAGCCCCCAAAAGCCACACCGTAACTATGGGCTTTCCACTACCACCTGTTGGAAGAGAATGACTAAGTGCTGTCTCTTAGCCTCAGCCTCCAGAGAGGGTTTACAAGAGAGTGCGATAGACAGACAGGCAAACTGTGAGCTTCCTTCCTGTTTACTCTTCTGCCTTGGTCCCGTTGAGTAGACTGATACTCTCAGGGAATTGCTTTCTTCCTTCTGTTCTCCCTTCTCTCTCACACACACAAACACAAAGAAGGAGCATGTTGCTCTCCATCTTTGGCACCATGGATGCAGATACTCTCTGCATCTGCATCCATCCAGCTAGTTAGATGGATTCTAACCTTGTCTCTCAACCTGCACTCCCTAGAATGTAGTTCCTTGAATAAAAGATTCTTCTTAGTTTGAAACTGACAAGTGGCTCTGTGTAACTCTGTAATTGCTGGCACATGCAGAACAAAGACGCTACTGCTGTGTGTAGCCCTTGTGCACTCTGCTAAGTAAAACAGAGATTACTGGCTTACTATACCAGTGGATCTAACACCACCAACTGCTGCTTGTGGTTCAAAAGCCATTCTCAATACCATCTTTTTGCATTCCCCATTACAGTAATGCACCAGAACTGAAATCTCCTCAAAAATGAAGACGTGATGCCCTTAGGTAGCCTCCAAGGATTGATCAAGTAGTTAGTAAGCAGTGGATCAAGCTGTTTAAGACTTCCAGGTCTACTTTCGGTTTCATTTATTTGAGATGTTCTATCCCAGTTTTGATCTGGGAGCGAAACTTGGAGAGAATGTTTCAAATAAATAAAAATGAAAGTAGATCTGCAATTTTTAGACAAGAGATTGGCAGGAATAAGTATGCTATTAATTTTAAAACCGAAAGTATCCTATCCATCTAACCCCTCCCCCCATTTCTGAATTAAAATATATTCTACCCTATCACACAAGACCCTTTTTTTGCCATGAAGTCACAGCTGAGAGCTAGTTTGGTGTAGTGGTTAGTAGCACAGACTCTAATCTGGGAGAACCGGGTTTGATTCCCTACTCCTCCACATGCAGCTGCTAGTGTGACTTTGGGTCAGTCACAAGTTCCCTCAGAGCTGTTCTCTCAGAGCTCTCTCAGCTCCACCTATCTCACAGGGTGTCTGTTGTGAGGAGGGGAAGGGAAGGGAGATTGTAAACCACTCCAAGGTAAACTGGTGTGGTTAGTCCAGTCGCCATTAGTTAACCTCAATATCACGTCACTACTGCCTTCACCTTTTAACTGGAGCTGCCGGGGACTGAACCTGGGATGTTCTGTGCACAAAGCAGAGGCTCTTCCACTGAGCCACAGCCCCTACTCAGACCAGCAATGGCTCTCCAGGGTCTCTGGCAGGTCTTTCACATCACCTCCTTCCTGGTCCGAGAACTGGAGATGCCAAGAACCTAGGACCGTCTGCGTAGCAAGCAGGGGCTTTACCGCTGAACCAAATCCCCTCCTCCATGAAGTCTAACTGAGCCTTCTGTTTGACGAGCTAATTTTTCACAGGGGGCAGCATGCAAACAGATGACCACCAACCTCCACGCAGCAGCCTGTGGTGATTCAGTCCAGGAAAGACTCGGTTTTGCCTGCAAAGGTTCAAATCTATTTTTTGTTTCTCAGAATTTGGGTATTTCTGAAGATCCAGTCCTCTGCTTTTCAGATTATTATCTAAGCACCTTATTTGCATGTAGGTCCGATCAGGCATTTGCATTTTCAAAGAACGATTGGAGTGTGACAGACATAGTACCCCTCCGTCCTCCGAAATCTGCTTAGCGTGAGTGGCTGAGTTATTAGCTCTTCTGTACCATATTTAATAGATTTTTGGGGGTCCCTCTGTTCTCCGAGCTGAAGGCGCTTCTTTCAAAAGGGGGAAGAAAGCAGCCATGGGCTTTCAAAAACCGTTCAGAGGCTTTCATCTCTCTCTTAAATATGAAGAATGTTTTTTCCACAACAGAGATGTGCGGAACGGAGCTCATTAGAGCTGTTAATAGGGACTTTTATTGGTGTGTCAACGCCGCTTGGTGCTGGAGAGGTTTCTGGGAAATGAAGGGAGCAGCCTCAAGAGGTCCAGCGTGCCGTTCCCTCCACAACACCATAGTCTGTAGGCGAGCTCTGCCATCTTGTCTTTACAAAAATAAAAAATAGGTATATTGTTGGGGGTCAGCCAGTTTGGTGTAGTGGTTACGTGTGCAGACTCTAACCTGGGAGAACCGGGTTTGATTCCCCACTCCTCCACTTGCAGCTGCTGGATGACCTTGGGCAAACCATAGTCCTGTCAGAGGTGTCCTTGAAAAGAGCCATTTCTGTCAGAGCTCTCTCAGCCCCACCTACCTCACAGGGTGTCTGTGGTGGGGAGGGGAAGGGGAAAGAGACTGTGAGCCGCTCTGAGACTCCAAGTGAAGGGCAGGGTATAAATCCAATCTCCTCCTCCTCCTTTCCTCCTCCTCTTCCTCCTCCTCCTCCTCCTTCCAAGAAGCCCTGCTTGGCAGAAGTCCCACTTGGCCACCATCCACTTTCTAAGAAACACTTGATCGGCCAGGAAAAGTGTTGGTGGGCACCAGGTTGGGGACCCGTGCCCTATACCCTTGTAAATCACAGTCTTTACTTGGCGTTGGGGGAGATGGTTGGGCCGCCTTTGGAAAATGTTGCTGGAGTGAGTTGCTCGAGTTTGTATTCTGTACGGTCTACAATCCTTGCAATCCTTCGCATAGTCGTGTTCTTCTAAGCCCCATGCCTTCAATGGACTTAGAAGGCCGTAGCTATGCTTAGGATGGCACTGTTGGTCATGCCGAATGGAATAATGGTTCCGTAAGACAAACAGCCTCCGTGTTCTTGTTGGCTTGAAAGAACACCGGTGGGCGGTGGGTGCAAGTATTGCAATAACTTGCAATTCTGCAATTTCCCTTTCCATTCTGTTCCTGAAGTTCCTTTGTAATAAAACAGCTCCTTTGAGGTCATCCATTGAATGTCCTGGAAGATTGAAGT
Organism: Gekko japonicus; assembly: GCF_001447785.1. Taxonomy (NCBI): domain Eukaryota; kingdom Metazoa; phylum Chordata; class Lepidosauria; order Squamata; family Gekkonidae; genus Gekko; species Gekko japonicus. The sequence continues at coordinate 458,307 of NW_015166461.1, read as the reverse complement.
GTTCTCCTACAGGTTTCTCAGTCTTGTGACTCCTGATGTCAGATTTGTGTCCACTTGGAACAAAACACTTGGAACAAAAACCTCCCCTCCCCATGACTCAACAGGGATACTGGATTTCTATCCCATTACATATGCGAACTCATGCAGTCCTCACATATGTATTCTCAAGAAGAAGGACTATAAATCCTCTGTATTTTAGTGTATTTCTTTTTTCAGAATAGTATATTAGAATACTGAATGCAAGGAATACTGGGATGTCTGCTGACAACATTACATCCAGCTCAAAATATGCTAAGTACCCTCCACGCCTGAGAGGAGATAATTAAGATTCTGTTCGTTCCCACAATTAGAAAAAAAACAACCACCTTTAGACATTCATCTGCTATTTTGACATATTTATTGCTTTACAACTGTTGACCTTATAACCTTAACTTGTTATTTAGTTTTTCACGTTGCATAACTTAAACATCATCACGTTACATGCTAATTTGCTGTTAAATCCCTGTCTATAAGTTTAGAACCTCATCTACCACTCCAATGTATTTTGAAAAAGTGAGCCTTGCACATGAAAGCTCATACCCTGAATAAACCTTTGTTGGTCTGAAAGGTGTCCCACTGGACTCTGAATTTGTTCTTCTGCTATTTTTGAAAATCTATATATCTAATAGCCAAGGCGCCCCCTGCGTGCGGATACCTAAATCCACACATCGGGGGCACTTGGGGGGCAGAGAGATTTTCCTGCACACTTGGAGCAGTCCCCAGGTCTGCAGAAAAATCTAAAAAGTTGAAAAAAATATACGGGGGATATTTAAATCCCCCTGAAGTAAAAGCATTCCCTGTGCATGTGCAGAGAATGCTCTGGCCGTGGTGGTGGTGGTGGGGGAGGCTCGGTGGGCCAGCCAATCCTTCTCCCCCGACTCCCCACACCAACAGTAAGCCGCTCGGGCCTTGCCGCCGGTGCCTGGGGGGGGGAGCGGGAGAAGGCTCGGCAGGCCCGCACGGCTTGCCGTATGTGTGGGGGGCGGGGGAGAAGGATTGGCGGGCCCGGGGCTCACTGTTGGTGTGGGGGGGCGGGGGAGAAGGCTCACCAGTGGCTGCTTCCTCCCCCTCCACCACGTGGAGCTCCTTCTCCCCCCCTGCAGGTATCGCGGGTCCCCAGTTTTTGTCAATACCTAACCCTCACCCCCTGCAAGTGCCTTCTGCTAGCGAAAACACACTTCTCTGGCCAAAACCCTCTTCAACCAGAGGAAAGGGCCTTTGCTAGAACAACTGCAGGCAGGGCCGGCTCCAGGCGTTTTTGTGCCCTAGGTGGGGCTACCTTCTGGCGTCCCCCCCGGCCTGTGCATCCACCAATTATGCCAGTGTTCCCTCTAAGCTGAGTTAGCTCACAGTTTTTTAGCCTCCGGCTCATACAGTCTTCACTCAGGAAGGGTGGCTTCAGAGCCAACTAATTGATGCAGTAGGCAAATCGTTCACTCACAACTTTAAGGAGCCTGTTCGGTGTAGTGGTTAAGTGCGTGGACTCTAATCTGGGAGAACCGGGTTTGATTCCCCACTCCTCCACTTGCACCTGGCTGGATGACCTTGGGCAAGCCATAACTCTGGCACAGCTGTTCTTGAAAAAGAGCAGTTTCTGTCAAGAGTTTCTTCTTCTTCTTCTTCTTCTTCTTCTTCTTCTTCTTCTTCTTCTTCTTCTTCTTCTTCTTCTTCTTCTTCTTCTCTTAAGGCCAGTAGCTCACAAAGTAGA
>NW_015166461.1:456083-456215 GCF_001447785.1 Gekko japonicus | reverse complement strand
TACCACCACCATACTAATACCATGGACTACTCAGCTGAAGAACAGTTTCTGCAGGCTTGGCTGCAATTATCAGCTACTTGAACACTATTAGATCAACCATATGAGGATAATAGATACGGACAGCGGTCATTT
>NW_015166461.1:425689-454879 GCF_001447785.1 Gekko japonicus | reverse complement strand
TCTTCTCTTCTTCTTCTTCTTCTTCTTCTTCTTCTTCTTCTTCTTCTTCTTCTTCTTCTTCTTCTTCTTCTTCTTCTTCTTCTTCTTCTTCTTCTTCTTCTTCTTCTTCTCTGGACGCATTAATATATATATATTTTTCTAATTGATTTGATCTAATTTATTACATGTTTATCCTGCCCTCAGGGCCAGGTTCAATGGTTTAAACCACAACTTCGTTATCACGTCACGGTTGTTTTCCTAATGAACTACAGTCTGTCCCGTGATCTCTCCTTCTCCGACGCTCTCCAGGCGGTGCCTGGAGCTCTGCCGGAATGGCAACTGGCCTTCAGATGACAGAGATCATTCTGGCACTGTAAGGCTGCGGTCACACACACACACACACACACGAAACTATCCACTTTCAAACTGGATCTTACCACGTGAGGTGGCAAGGTCCAGTTGGGAAGTGGATTGAAAGTGGATTATTTAGTGTGTGTGATCGCAGCCCAAGCGGACTTTAAATGCACGGTGATGTTGCCAGCTCTGGGTCTTGAAATTCCTGGAGATTTGGGGTGGGTTAGGGTTGTCTGTCTCCAAACGGAGCTTGGAGAACTCCCAGAATTATAGCTGGTCTCCAGATGGCAGATATCAGTTCCTGTTTTGGTTTGTGTTAAATACTAGGTTCTAGACGCATTGCAGTGATCAGTAATTTCAGCAAAACTACAAGATGAGACTCCAGAGCCTCCGCTCTGTTAAATAGCCTGCAATTGCCACACCCAAACACACCCCACTCCCAGTGATAGGCTATTTACATAACATTACTACTTGATTGGTTTATTCCAGAGTCCTGGTCGGCTATTGTTCTTGTGCTCCAAGCTCAGCCAGTCTCTGGGTTGATTCAACCAGGGATAATTCAATCCCAATACATAACCGTTCCCCTGGGAGAAAACAGCATCTTTCGAGGCTGGACTCTGTGGCATTATACCGCACTGAGGTCCCTCCCCAAACCCTGCCCTCCACGGGCTCCACCCCCCAAATCTTGAGGAACTTCCCAACCTGGAGTTGGCAAGCTAGCGCCTCCACATGGTCGTCTGAAGGCCAAACGGTCTGTGGACGTTGGGAGGGGGAGTCCAGCAGGCAGGGCTGCACGATTCCCGCCCTCATTCCAGACACATTTGCGGTTTAAAAAAGGCGACGGAAATATTTGCGTTCCCTTTTGAACCCAGCCGCTGTTTGAAGAGGAAACCTCGCCGCGCCTCAACGTTCCTCCAATTCGGCTCGAATTTCAATTAATGGAAGTTAATTAAATCTAATTTCATCTACTTGAGTGAAAGGCAATATCTTTGAATATAATAGTTTGTCCAAGGAGACGCAAACCTGTTTAATTAAAACATGCTAAAGAGAGAAAGGAGGGGAGCTTCAAAGAATGACAGGAGGGGGACTCCTCGCCTCATCCCGCTGACTGAGAGCGGAGGCCCGGAAGCTGCCAAACATCTGCCTCAGAAGATGGCCTCCAGGACGCTTCCGGAAAAGTTCTTCCTCACACACTCGAGTCTTGCTGCCGCCGGGAACTCACATGGTTGACAGGAGAAAGAAACGAATGTTTCCATGTGCATGGATTCATCCCGCTGACTGAGAGCGGAGGCCTGGAAGCTGCCAACCGTCTGCCTCAGAAGATGGCCTCCAGGATGCTTCCGGAAAAGTTCTTCCTCACACACTCGAGTCTTGCTGCCGCCGGGAACTCACATGGCTGACAGAAGAAAGAAACGAATGTTTCCATGTGCATGGATTCATCCCGCTGACTGAGAGTGGAGGCCTGGAAGCTGCCAAACATCTGCCTCAGAAGATGGCCTCCAGGATGCTTCCGGAAAAGTTCTTCCTCACACACTTGATTCTTGCTGCTGCCGGGGACTCACATGGTTGACAGGAGAAAGAAACGAATGTTTCCATGTGCATGGATTCATCCCGCTGACTGAGAGCGGAGGCCTGGAAGCTGCCAAACGTCTGCCTCAGAAGATGGCCTCCAGGACGCTTCCGGAAAAGTTCTTCCTCACACACTCGAGTCTTGCTGCCGCCGGGAACTCACATGGTTGACAGGAGAAAGAAACGAATGTTTCCATGTGCATGGATTCATCCCGCTGACTGAGAGCGGAGGCCTGGAAGCTGCCAAACATCTGCCTCAGAAGATGGCCTCCAGGACACTTCCGGAAAAGTTCTTCCTCACACACTCGATTCTTGCTGCTGCCGGGGACTCACATGGTTGACAGGAGAAAGAAACGAATGTTTCCATGTGCATGGATTTATCCCGCTGACTGAGATCGGAGGCCCGGAAGCTGCCAACCGTCTGCCTCAGAAGATGGCCTCCAGGACGCTTCTGGAAAAGTTCTTCCTCACACACTCGATTCTTGCTGCTGCCGGGAACTCACATGGTTGACAGGAGAAAGAAACAAATGTTTCCATGTGCATGGATTCATCCCGCTGACTGAGAGCGGAGGCCCGGAAGCTGCCAAATGTCTGCCTCAAAAGATGGCCTCCAGGACGCTTCCGGAAAAGTTCTTCCTCACACGCTCAAGTCTTGCTGCTGCCGGAAATTCACATGGCTGACAGAAGAAAGAAATGTATGTTTCCATGCGCCCTCATCCCGCTGACTGAGAATGGACGCCCGGAGCTGCCAAACATCTGACTCAGAAGATGGCCTCCGGGATGTTTCCGGAAAAGTTCTTCCTCACACGCTCGAGTCTTGCTGCTGCCGGAAACTCACAAGGCTGACAGAAGAAAGAAATAGATGTTTCCATGTGCATGGCTTCATCCTGCTGACTGAGGAGGCCCGAAGCTGCCAAACATCTGCCTCAGAAGATGGCCTCCAGGACGCTTCTGGAAAAGTTCTTCCTCACACGCCCGGGTCTTGCTGCTGCTGGAAGTTCACATGGCTAACAGAAGAAAGAAATTGATGTTTCCATGCGCCCTCATCCCGCTGACTGAGAATGGAGGCCCGGAAGCTGCCAAACATCTGCCTCAGAAGATGGCCTCCAGGACACTTCCGGAAAAGTTCTTCCTCACACGCTCGAGTCTTGCTGCTGCCGGAAACTCACAAGGCTGACAGAAGAAAGAAATTGATGTTTCCATGCGCATGGCTTCGTCCTGCTGACTGAGAATGGAGGCCCAGAAGCTGCCAAACATCTGACTCAGAAGATGGCCTCCAGGACACATCTGGAAAAGTTCTTCCTTAGACGCCCGGGTCTTGCTGCTGCCGGAAACTCACATGGCTGACAGAAGAAAAAAACGGATGTCTCCATGCACATGATGCAACGGGGAAGCACTTCTTGCACCCATCAGGGATTGTGAGTTGCTTTCCTGGAGCTGGAAGGTGAGATGTCGCTTCCTCACCTCCTTTGAGTGGGGTTGCCAACCTCCAGGTGTGGCCTGGAGATCTCCTGGAATCACAACTCATCTCCGCATGTCAGGGATTCATTCCCTGGGAAAAAATGGCTGCTTTGCAAGGTGGATTTGATGTCATTATATGCTGCTAAGGTCCCTCCCCTCCCCAAATCCTGCTCTTCCCAGATTCTACTCCCCCCAATCTCCAGGAATTTCCCAAACTGGAGCTGGCAATGTGAGAGGCAGAAATAGAATTAATTACGCAAGATAAAGCAACATTTGTAGATGTGCAGAAGAGTGGAAGGAGTTTAATAACTTGTTTTGATCTGGTACAGAATCCTCGTTTTTCTTTAAAGTACATGTGGACACATGAGGGTGTCACATATGGGGGTCAGACCTCTGGTCTATCAAAGACCTGTTTTTGCTCAGTCTCAGGTGGCTGAACGCCACTCGTCCCTCTAAGAAGTTGGACGCCGACTGCTCGGGGGTCGCGTAACTAGTTCGCATGCCAGATCCTCGTTCGTTATCGGAAACCAGACAAATCCCCCCCCCAACTAAGAACGGCCATGCCCCCCCCCCCCCAGAATCGAGAAAGAGCTATCAACCTGTCAGTCCTTTCTAGAGCCAGTTTGGTGTAGTGGCTAAGTGCGCGGACTGTAATCTGGGAGAACTGGGTTTGATTCTCCACTCCTCCACTTGCACCTGGCTGGATGACCTTGGGCAAGCCGTAGCTCTGATAAGAGCTGTTCTTGAAAAAAGAGCAGTTCCTGTCAAGAGCTCTCTCAGCCCCACCGACCTCACAGGGTGTCTGTTGTGGGGAGGGGAAGGGAAAGGAGACTGTAAGCCGCTCTGAGACTCTGAGTGAAGGGCAGGGTATAAATCCAATCTCTTCTTCTTCTTTTACCTCACAGGGTGTCTGTAGTGGGGAGGGGGAGGGAAGGAGATTGTAGGCCGCTCTGAGACACCTTCGGGTAGTGTAGGGCGGGGTATAAATCCAATCTCCCCCCCCCCTCTTCTTCTACTAAAGTCAGTCTTGTCTGCTCTGACCGGCAGCCACTCTCCAGGGTCTCAGGCAGGGGTCTCTCACATCCCCTACTGCCTGGTCCTTTTAGCTGGATATCCGGGCTCGAACCCGGGACTTCAGATGCTGCACCACTGAGTCAGGGCTCTACATGCTAGAGAAAGTCCTGAACGTTTTCTATTTCTTTATTAGTTAGGGTTTTTTAAAAGTCCTGTCTTGCTTCCAAGGACGAGAGGCAAACATGGTGCCCCACCTTATTGTATCCTCACAACAGCCCTGTGAGGTAGGCCAGTTCGACAGAGAGCAACCTGCCAAAGGTCACCCAGGGAAGTTCATGGCAGAGCTAGCATTTGAACTTGGATCTCCCTAATAGTATTTGGAGCGTTGCTGTACAAGGAGGACCAATGACTGGATTGTTCATTCCCTCAGGGGCAGAGCGCCTGCTTGACACTCAGAAGCAGGAATAAGAATAAGAAGCGGGAGACTGACCAGTTATGAAGGTGCACAGAGAGTTTATATAGTTATAAAGGCGAATATATACAGAGATATTTACAGGTATCGTACAGCATGTCGTGCCTTAGTCTATGAGAACTAAGTCCCCTCCAGCTTACTAAACTGATAGCCGTTATGCTAAACCCCAGCCAATCTCTAACAGGGTGATGCAATCACTAACTCTAACAAGCCCTGAAAGAGTAACACCTGCTAGAAAACACCTGGCTGTAATTACATGATTACCAGCATGACAGCTAGGTCTGACAAACAGATCAAACTGATCTATAGTAACTGCTTGCTACCTCTATCACTCTGACATATATCTCAATAGGTTCAATCCCCAGCAAAAAGGACCAGGTAGGAGCTGATGTGAAGGACCCAAACCTGAGACCCTGAAGAGTGGTTGCCAGTCAGAGTAGACAATACTGACATGGACCCATGGTCTGATTCAGTATAAGGCAATGGCATATGTACAAAGGTATAAATGTGTGGCATGCGGAAGGTCCCAGGTCCAATTCCCAGTATCTCCAGTTAAAAAGGACCAGGTAGGAGGTGATATGAAAGAAATCCGCCTGAGACCCTGGAGAGCTGTTGCCAGTCTGAGTAGACAAGACTGACTTTGATGGACCAAAGGTCTGATTCAGTGTAAAGCAATGTCATGTGTCCATGGATGTTCACAAGACAGCATCACATTGCTTTCTCTCCTTCCCCCTGCATGAGTAACATTCATGCACAACCAGTGAATAACATGACAAGCTTGAGTGTGTCCAGAGGAGGGCAACCAGGATGGTGAGAGGGCTGGAATCCAAGTCTTAGGAGGAAAGGCTGAAAGAGTTGGGTCTGTTTAGCCTGGGAAAGAGAAGGCTTAGAGGGGACAGGATTGCAGTCTTCAAGTGTTTGAAGGGCTGTCATGTAGAAGAGGGAGCAGATCTATTCTCTCTTGCTCCGGATTGCAAGACTAGATCTAATGGGTGGAAATTACAAGGGAGTTGATACTGGCTAAATATCAGGAGAAACTTCCTAACTGTCAGAGTGGTTGAGCAGTGGAACAGTCTGCCTCGGGAGGTGGTGGATGCTCCTTCACTAGACGTTTTCAAGCGGAGGCTGGGCGACCATCTTTCGGGTATGTTGTAGGTATGTAGGGCTGTCTTTCGGCTGTGCTCCTGCAGAGTGCAGGGGGTTGGACTAGATGACCTGCAAGGTCCCTCCCAGCCCTAACATTCTATGGCCGAGATCAGACTGGCAGTTTGCCCCGATATAGGCGCGTGTGAGGAACGTTTCACAAGTGGATTAAAGGGGGCGTTCACACAGGCACATCTGTCCGGCATTCTCCACCCGTACTCAGCCCGTCTTGTAGCGCTTGCCTCCCGGGTTCGAAAGATACCTGGTGAAAGTGGTAGCAAACCCTGGAGAGCCCATTTATCCTGCTTCATTCCGCTTCCTGGAAGTGTGAACGCTAACCGCTAAAAGCCGGGAACAACCCGCGTTAATAATGTGCGCCGGCTGTTTACGCTGACTGACCTCCTAGCCTCACTCTGGCACCAGGAAGGTGCAGGTGATTGCCTTGAAGAGGGGGTAGTGATGTGGCCGGATGTGCCTATGGCCCACAGCAGCCCGATCCTGTCCTATTTGCCGCCGTGAGGAAAACGCTGCTTACAGCCGCGCCTCTGGGCCAACAGTGCGAACGCTCCCTCATGCCTCTTCCGGGTATGCTCCCGCATCAGTCCGCACAGTGTGACTGGGAAAACCCGGAACAGTTTGTTCCGGCTCTTTTTTGCCACAACTCCCTCCCGCTTCAAACTGCCAGTCTGAACTCAGCCTATGGGTCAGGTCACACGGATATTTAGTGCGGGCTTCGCTGCTGCTCCCTCGCGCAGTAAAGTTTCCTGTTCATATTGGCAAACCCGCCTCCCGTACCGAAGCGGGCTGAGTCCCGCGGTTTCTGTTCATTTTATCCGCGTTTCCTGACACCCGTTGGAACAGGTGTTTTTCTGATACCTCGCGCTTTGTATCCACGGTTTTGGTATCTGGACAGCAATCCGCCGTGACCGCGCTACCCCCCCTTTTTTGTGTTTCTGGTTTAAGTTATGCACATGTGCAAACAGGCACTAGCTTTTATTTTGGTCTTTTTAGTTTGTATGTATGCCCAAGCGCATGTTTAACCCCGTTTTCTTTCTCGTTTTCCTTAACGTCATGGGAAGACAAGCACATGCGCAGGTTTTTTTATTTAAAAAAACCCGCGCTGCCGTGGGGACGGCGCGCTGTGTGATCAGTACTTCGCGCGAGTGAAGCGGAAGATAGAGGGACCGTCTGACCACCTCCAAGCGATATAAAATGTCGCGGATAGAAGAACTGCGAGAAAACTAGCGCGGTAAGAGGCCCGTGTGACCGCGGCCTATGATTCTACGATTCTATCTCAAATCATTTCGATGCGTCTCGGGAGCTGAGGCCACTAGGTGGCACTCTTCTTTAACAATTCTTCCTCGGCCTCACTCAGCCCTGGTGACTTGCTGTTTTCCCATTTCATTTTCCCGAGCCAACACGCAGCGGCGAAGTCATAATGTAATCTGCAACACAACGGGCTCTGGAATGCACACCGAGTGCGGCTCTGGGCCTGTCGCTAATGCCGCTGTCTACCGAGCAGCTGCGTGAAGCAGCAAATGGATGGCTTCCCTCAGGAGACACTCTCTGAGGCCTGGGATAAATGGGACACCGGCCAAGGCGCAAGCCATCTCCCCTGGGATTATATGCTCCAGCAAGGCCACTGCATGCCTTGCGACATGCGATCTCACACAAGGAATGGCCCGATATGAACACTATGTAAGTGTGAAGTCCTGCGGGAGAGAGCTTCATGCTTTGGTTGGCATCACACTTCCCTCAGGCCAACCATGCTTCCTCCTCAAAAGCACATGATGCGCAGCAGCCAAGCCAATGAACTCTGATAGGTGCATAAGAACATAGGGGAAGCCAGTGTTGGGTCAGGCCAATGGCCCATCCAGTCCAACACTCTGTGTCACACAGTGGACAGAAATACCAGGTGCCCTCAGGAGGTCCAGCACTGGGGCCAGGACACTAGAAGCCCCCCCCCACTGTTGCCCCACCTTTCCAAGCACCAAGAATACAGAGCATCCCTTGCCCCAGACTGAGAGTTCCTAAGAACATAAGAACATCAGAGAAGCCCATGTTGGATCAGGCCTGTGGCCCATCCAGTCCAACACTCTGTGTCACACAGTGGCCAAAAATACCAGGGGCCACCAGGAGGTCCTGCAGTGGGGCCAGGACACTAGAAGCCCTCCCACTGTTGCCCCCCCCAAGCACCAAGAAGACAAAGCATCCCTTGCCCCAACCTGAGAGTTCCTATCGATACCTTGTGACTAATAGCCCCTGATGGACCTCTGCTCTTAATATAAGAACTTAAGAGAATCCCATGTTGGATCAGGCCAGTGGCCCATCCAGGCCAACACTCTGTCACACAGTGGCCAAAAATACCAGGTGCCATCAGGAGGTCCAGCAGTGGGGCCAGGATGCTAGAAGCCCTCCCACTGTTGCCTCCCCCAAGCACCAAGAATACAGAGCATCCCTTGCCCCAGACATAAGAACATAAGAGAAGCCAATGTTGTATCAGGCCAATGGCCCATCTACTCCAACACTCTGTCACACAGTGGCCAAAAATCCCAGGTGCCATCAGGAGGTCCACCAGTGGGGCCAGGACACCAGAAGCCCTCCCACTGTTGCCCCCCCACAGGCACCAAGAATACAGAGCATCACTTGCCCCAGACTGAGAGTTCCTATCTGTACCTTGTGGCTAGTAGCCACTGATGGACCTCTGCTCCATATGTTCAGCAGATCTCCATATGCAGATCCAGGCTCCTCAGAGCCTGAGAGCCAGTTTGGTGTACTGGTTTGGAGCGCAGACTCTAATCGGGGAGAATTGGGTTTGATTCCCCACTCCTCCACATGCAGCTGCTGGTGTGACCTTGGGTCAGTCACAAGTTCTCTCGGAGCTGTCTTCTCGAGAAAGGAAGGGAACTGTGACCTAATGGGCATTACTGAAACTTGATGGGATGGCACTCACAGTTGGAATATTAGGATTGAGGGGTATAACTTATTTAAAAGGGACAGACACAAATGCGCAGAGATTGGGAAACAAGCAGGAGGAACTTGAAGTCCTCATACAGGAAGAGCTGGAGGAGTCGCATTATATGTAAAGGAAGTATGTAGGTAAAGGTCTCCCTTGCTCGAAAGCCAGTCGAATCCAACTCTAGGGTTGCGGTGCTCATCTCCGTTTCCAAACCGAAGAGCCAGCGCTGTCCGAAGACATTTCCGTGGTCATGTGGCCGGCATGACTAGACACCGGAAGTATATACTTGTGAGGAAATACATGAATCTGAGCATGAGAGTCCAGTCGAGTCTCTGGGTAAAAATAAAAGGAGTAAGAAATAATAGAGATAGTATGGTGGGGGTCTGGGAGTATGGAGGGGGAGGCATTTGTGTATTTCCTGCACTGTGCAGGAAATACATTGATTCTACGATTCTATGACTCTTGTCGGTTTCTAAGGCGCTACTGGATTCGAATCTAGCTCTTCTTCTACAGACCGACATGCCTACCCTCTGAAATTTTCTGCCCCTTGGCATTTCTCCCCCACTCTAATCAAGCTGATTCCAATGCTCTTTGTACCTTTGCCTCCTGTCTCCCTTCTTTGCAACAACCCCCCCCACTTTCTGGAAGCCAGTTTGGTTTAGCGGTTAAGTGCGCGGAATCTAATCTGGGAGAATTGGGTTTGATTCCCCACTCCTTCACATGCAGCTGCTGGTGTGACCTTGGGTCAGTCACAAGTTCTCTCAGAGCTGTTCTCTCAAGGACAGTTCTCGAAAGAGCTCTCTCAGCCCTACCCTGTTTGTTGTGGGGAGGGGAAGGGAAGGGTGATTGTAAGCAGCTCTGAGACTCCAAGTGAAGGGTGGGATATAAATCCAATCTCCTCCTCCTCCTCCTCCTCCTCCTCCTCCTTCCTCCTGGGGTATAAGGGCTCAGGGAGCTCCATTCCAACTTATATCTGATGAAGTGAGCCTTGACTCTTGAAAGCTTCTACTCTGATCGAGACAATGGGAATTTCACTCTCAAAAGTTCATAATCCCAAAATCTGGTTGGTCTGGAAGGTGCTGCTGGACTAGAATCATAGAGTTGGAAGGGACCTCCAGGGTCATCTAGTCCAACCCCCTGCACAATGCACACACACACACACACACACACACACACACACAGAGTGACTGCTGTTCTATGCCCAGAAGATGACAAAAAACCTCCAGGATCTCCAGACAAACTGGCCTGGAGAAAAACTGCATCTGTACTCCAACGTGGCGATCAGCATTTCCTCCCTGATGGATTAAAGTACCCTGGTCCTGCTCCTACATTTAAGAACATAAGAACATAAGAGACGCCAATGTTGGATCAGGCCAAAGGCCCATCCAGTCCAACACTCTGTGTCACACAGTGGCCAGAAATACCAGTGCCATCAGGAGGTCCAGCAGTGGGGCCAGGACATTAGAAGCCCTCCCACTGTTGACCCCCCCCCCAAGCACCAAGAAGACAGAGCATCACTTGCCCCAGAGCCCCTAGCTATACCTTGTGGCTAATAGCCACTGATGGACCTCTGCTCCATATGCTTATCTAATTCCCTTTTGAAGCCGTCCATGCTTGTAGCACCCACCACTTCCTGTGGCAGTGAATTCCATGTGTTAATCACTCTTTGGGTGAAGAAGTACTTCCTTTTATCCGTTCTAACCCGACCGCTCTGCAGTTTCATGGAGTGCCCACGAGTTCTTGTATTGTGAGAAAGGGAGAAAAGTACCTCTTTCTTTACCTGCTCTTTCCCATGCATAATCTTATAAACCTCGATCATGTCACCCCTCAGTCGTCTTTTCTCCAAGCTAAAGAGCCCTAAGCGCTTTAACCTTTCCTCATAGGGAAAGTGTTCCAACCCTTTTATCATTCGAGTTGCCCTTTTCTGCACTTTTTCCAAAGCTATAATATCCTTTTTAAGGTGTGGTGCCCAGAACTGCACACAGTATTCCAAATGAGGTCTCACCATTGATTTATATAGGGGCATTATTATATTGGCTGATCTGTTTTCAATACCCTTCCTAATAATCCCCAGCATAGCATTGGCCTTCTTTATTGCAGTCACACACTGTCTCGACATTTTCAGTGAGTTATCCACTACAACTCCAAGATCTCTCTCTTGCTCAGTCTCTGCCAGTTCAGACCCCATCAATGTGTATTTATATTTAGGATTTTTGGCTCCAATGTGCATCACCTTGCACTTGGCCACATTGAACCCCATTTGCCATGTTGACGCCCACTCGCCCATCCTTGACAGATCCCCTTGGAGTGCCTCACAATCCTCACTGGTTTTCACCACCCTGAACAACTTTGTATCATCCGCAAATTTAGCCACTTCACTGCTTACTCCCATCTCCAAATCATTAATGAACAAGTTAAAAAGCAGTGGACCAAGTACTGATCCCTGCGGTACCCCACTGCTTACCACCCTCCACTGAGAAAATTGCCCACCTACACTCACTCTCTGTTTTCTATGAACTAGCCAGTTTTTGATCCATAAAAGGACTTGTCCTTCTATCCCATGATTTTTGAGCTTACTTAGGAGCCTTTGATGAGGAACTTTATCAAAAGCTTTCTGGAAGTCAAGGTAAATAATATCTATTGGATCCCCCTTGTCCACATGTTTGTTCACCCCCTCAAAGAACACTAACAGGTTAGTGAGACAAGATCTTCCCTTACAGAAACCGTGCTGAGTCTGCCTCAATAGGTTTTGTTCATCTATGTGCCTACTAATTCTTTCCTTAATAATGGTTTCCACCAATTTACCCGGTATCGACGTCAGACTGACTGGCCTGTAATTTCCCGGATCTCCTCTGGAACCCTTTTTAAAGATGGGAGTGACATTAGCTACCTTCCAATCCTCAGGAATGGAGGCAGATTTTAAGGAAAGATTACATATCTTTGTCAGGAGATCTACAAGTTCACATTTGAGTTCTTTCAGAACTCTCGGATGTATGCCATCTGGGCCTGGTGATTTTTCAGTTTTTAAGTTGTCTATCAGTTTTAGGACCTCCTCTCTCGTCACCTCAATCTGACTCAGGTCTTTCAACACCCCTCCTGAAATCAGTGGTTCTGGAGTGGGCAAGCACTTCTCATCTTCCACAGTGAAGACGGAGGCAAAAAATGCATTTAGCTTCTCAGCCATTTCCCTATCATCCTTCAATACTCCTTTTACCCCTTGGTCGTCCAAGGGCCCCACTGCCTCCCTGGCTGGTTTCCTGTTTCTAATGTATTTGAAGAAAGTTTTATTGTTGGTTTTTACGTTTTTTGCTATATGCTCCTCATATTCCCTTTTTGCCTGCCTGACCTCAGACTTGCATTTTATTTGCCATAGCCTGTGTTCCGTTTTATCAGCCTCACTGTGACTAGCTTTCCACTGCTTAAAGGAATTCTTTTTACTTTTTACAGCCTCCATTACTCTGTTTGTTAACCATGCAGGCTTTTTCCTATACCTGTTTGTGCCTTTCCTAACCTGCGGAATATATATTTTTTGAGCTTCTAGGATCGTAGTTTTAAATAGATCCCAAGCTTCCCCAATTGTTTTGACCCTTTCTACTTTTCCTTTCAGTTTCCTCCCCACGTGTCCCCTCATATCAGAGAAATTACCCCTTTTAAAGTTAAAAATGGTTGTGTGAGTCTTTTTGGCCAATTCTCTATTTGTACAAATGATGAACTCAACAACATTATGATCACTGTTTCCAAGTGGTGCAATCACTTTTACATCTCTCACCAGGTCTTGAGTGTTACTTAGGACTAAATCAAGGATCGCCTCTCCCCTGGTAGGTTCCGTGACCATCTGCTCCATAGCACAGTCATTTAGAGTGTCTAGAAACTCAATCTCTTTTTCCCGGCTAGAACACATATTGACCCAATCAATGTGTGGGTAGTTAAAATCACCTATTATTACACAGTGTGATCTGCCCAAGTTCACAGAATCAGCATTGCTGTCAGATGGCCATCGAGCCTCTGTTTGAAAACCTCCAAAGGAGGAGAGCCCTCCTCCTCCTGAGAAAACCTGTTTCACCGAGGGACCGCTCTCACTGTCAGGAAGTCCTTTCTGAGGATGAGCCGAAAGCTCTTCTGATTCAATTCCAACCCGTTGGTTCAGGTCCGACCTTCTGGGGCAACAGAAAACAACTCCGCCCCATCCTCTAGATGACAGCCCTTCAAGGTTCTTTCCCCCCCTTTCCTGAATGAGAAGCAGTAGAACCGTGATTGCTTTTTCATTGCATCCTGAGAGCGATGCTTGCAGCTCTACCTGTTAACAGTTGGAAGTTTTGGAAACAGAGTTCCAAGCACCAGCCGATACCTGGCATCGAGCACATTCTGCATCCAGTGCTGTTGAGAAAGGGACGTTTCTATACAGTCACTCCACTATTCTGGCAGCCCGGAAGGTCTGCAGCCCTAGAGAGTGAATAGCCCGAGATCCAATTTCCTTTCTTTGTCTTTTCGGCGAGAGCCACTTCTCTGTCGCGGCCCTACCGCTGGAACTCGGCGGTGAGCTACATTTCCAATTTCATACCTCATTTCACCTGGATTCCCTTTTCAGGCCAACTTTCTTCTCTTTGGTTACGTCCGTGTAAACCGCAGTTATCTCTATCAAATCCAGCTTGTGTTACAACCCAGGGGAGGCGCGTGGTTCGTGACGAGGCTCCGGAGCGCATATTTTGCCGGAGATGGATTACAGCATCAAGGAAGAGAGAGGTGCCCGAAGGCCACAGTGGGCAGAACTGGATGGCCTGTTTTCCCCCTTTTCACTGCCCATTTCCTCTTTTCACTGACCAGTTAGGCAATGCAAGAGGTGTTTCCTGGACTGCGTTATGGTTTTCAGCTTCTTCGTTCCTTCCCCGGCAACCAGTCCAGATGTCAGAACACCACGCAGGTTATTTCATTTTATTTATGGTCTTTGTGGTCCACCTTTCTCATGAGGAGTCAAGGCAGATTGCACACAATAAATCGACACAGTCAACAGAACACATGAGAACATAAGAAGAGCCCTGCTGGATCAGCCAGTTTCTCTAGAAGGCCAACAGCAGGGTATGGAGGCCGAGGCCTTCCCCTGACAAGAACATGGCTGACAGAAGAAAGAAACGGGGTCACCAGATGTCGGAAGAGACTAGACGACACTCAACACACACACACACACACACACACACACACACACACTTTACAGTCCCTAAAAGTGCAGAAAAGGGCAACTCGAATGATAAAGCGGTTGGAACACTTTCCCTATGAGGAAAGGTTAAGGCGCTTAGGGCTGTTTAGCTTGGAGAAACGACAACTGAGGGGTGACATGATCGAGGTTTATAAGATTATGCATGGGAAAGAGCAGGTTGAGAAAGAGGTACTTTTCTCCCTTTCTCACAATACAAGAACTCGTGGGCACTCCATGAAATTGCTGAGCGGTCGGGCTAGAACGGATAAAAGGAAGTATTTCTTCACCCAAAGAGTGATTCACACATGGAATTCACTGCCACAGGAGGTGGTGGCGGCTACAAGCATGGACGGCTTCAAAAGGGAATTAGATAAGCATATGGAGCAGAGGTCCATCAGTGGCTATTAGCCACAAGGTATAGATAGGGGCTCTGGGGCAAGGGATGCTCTGTCTTCTTGGTGCCTGGGGGGGAGGTCAACAGTGGGAGGGCTTCTAATGTCCTGGCCCCGCTTGTGGACCTCCTGATGGCACTGGTATTTCTGGCCACTGTGTGATACAGAGTGTTGGCCTGGATGGGCCTTTGGCCTGATCCAACATTGGCATCTGTTATGTTCTTATGTTCTTTACCCCAAGCTCCATTCTGAACCATTTTGTTGCAGTGCAACCCTATTTCCCGTGCAAAACGGCCTCTTGGATACCTTTGAACAGGTTATGGCAAGCCAGGAGGGCCTTCCTGACTTTTTAAGGGCTCTGCCCGCATGGCAGCCATTTTCCCTGCCTGTTTCCACAATGGTCCTGTGTTCCCCCACCTACAGAGGGTCTTTTTTTTAAAAAAAACCCAGTGACTCAATATCATTACAACAATTTAACAATCTGCGTATCAGGTTCTCTGAATTCCTAGTTGTCTTTTTTGAAAAACCACATCTCTAGCCCCTTTCATTGTGGAGATATGAGAAGAAGAAGAAGAAGAGGAGGAGGAGGAGATTGGATTTATATCCTGCCCTTCACTTGGAGTCTCCGAGCAGTTTACAAACTCCTTCCCCTTCCCCTCCCCACAACAGACACCCTGTGAGGTAGGTGGGGTGGAGAGAGCTCTTTCCAGAACTGCTCTTTTTCAAGGACAGCTCTGACGGAACTATGGCTTGCCCAAGGTCATCCAGCAGGCGCAAGAGGAGGAGTGGGGAATCAAACCCGGTTCTCCCAGATTACAGTCCGCACACTTAACCACTACACCAAACTGAGGGGAAAGGAATGTCCTATTTCCCTGCGCAAAAATCCCTCTCGAAAATACCAATCTGTTGCTAGCCCATGAACCCATGAGGAGCTGTATAAGCCTGGAAGGGACTGATTTTAAAAAGGAGGGATCCAGTAGCGGAAGTGGCAGATTTTCAGAGAGCCAAGTTTTCAGGACCCGGGAGAGCTCCTAAGGAAGGCAAAAGTCGCTTCAGCTAGACCTGCAGTGGAGCCTTTCTGCCCAAGAGCTGAGCTTGATGACAGCGAGAACAGGATAGGGTCGGTGTCAGCTGGGAAAGACCCCATCAGTAACTGCCCCTCTCTTTTCCAGAGGAACTAATCTTTGACGGAAGCCAAGGACCTTTCAGGCATTGCCTGTCGGCCTGTGGCTCACTGCCTGTGGCCAATTTTGAGCTGCATTAACATTGTGCCAGCAGGACTCGATGGCATCAGTACTGGTTTATTTGAGCTTAATCTGAGTCCAGCAGGATCTTTGAGACCAAGAAAATTCCCTGGTTATGAGCTTTTGAGAGTTATAGCTCCCTTTGTTGGCTACGAGGACGAACGGCGATCCCTGAGTAGGAATCATGTAGTAGTAGTAGTAGTCGTAGTAGTAATAATAATAACAATAATAATAATAATAATAATAAGCACTCAGGGTTTCTATTCCTACTTAGAACATAACATAAGAACAGAAGAGAAGCCAGTGTTGGATCAGGCCAATGGGCCATCTAGTCCAATACTCTGGGTCACACAGTGGCCAAAAATACCAGGTGCCCTCAGGAGGTCCAGCAGTGGGGCCGGGACACCAGAAGCCCTCCCACCATTGCCCCCCCAAGCACCAAGAATACAGAGCATCCCTTGCCCCAGACTGAGAGTTCCTAAGAACATAGAATATAAGAGAAGCCAGTGTTGGATCAGGCCAATGGCCCATCCAGTCCAACACTCTGTTACTCAGGGGCCAGAAATGCCAGGGGCCATCAGGAGGTCCAGCAGTGGGGCCAGGACACTAGGAGCCCTCCCACTCTTGCCCCCTCCCCCAAGCACCAAGAATGCAGAGCATCCCTTGCCCCAGACATAAGAACATAAGAGAAGCCAATGCTGGCTCAGGCCAAAGGCCCATCCAGTCCAACACTCTGTGTCACACAGTGGCCAAAAATACCAGGTGCCATCAGGAGGTCCAGCAGTGGGGCCAGGACACTTGTATCTGACGAAGGGAGCATTGGCTGTCAAAAGCTCATACCCCAAAAATCATGTTGGTCTCTAAGACACTCCTGGGCTCAAGTCTAGATGGCTACCCTTGGAAACTATTTATTCAAATAGTTTATGTCCTGCATTATCTTTTCAGACTTCAGGAAGCTCACAATGTAACGCCAGGTTGCCAGGACGCCAAACATCACAGTCCAATGAACAAGATTTTTTTAAAAATGATCATAATGATGATAGTTTTAACGTTTTTATTTAGCATTCCACTAGTACTTAAATATTTTAGTAAGAATAAAACAGATCTTGACAAACGATTAAGACAATAGTCAAGTTTTTGGAGTAGAAGTTCGTTCGACTGTTAAAGATGTTGAAAAGTCCTCAGGCATCTCCAGTGATTCAGCTCATAAGGTTTATTAAGCAGGAACAAGACAACTTTAGCCGGCTCACAGGCCAGCTTATATTCCCAGTGAAACCACCACCCCAAACACCCCCCCACTGCAATAGGCTATTTACAGTGGCTGAGAGTTCCATAGGCTCTCGGCCGGGAACCTAGCCGTCAGATAGGTGCGGGCTAGGATCTGCTTAGTCCATTGTTTCCTGGAGCGAAGCTTGAGGATTTTGCTTGACCACGTGGAGCCCCAGTCTGCCACGCGGTCAGAACTGGATACATTACAAATGCAATCGCTCTTATTGTTAATAGATTATCGCTAGCTTTAGGAAAGTTCTGCTTTATTCTTTTAAAGACAGAACCCATCCCCAAGCACTGCAATATTGGTGTTTTATTGTCTGCGTCTACATTTGAAATATGTATTTTTACTAATACATCTGATTTTACTTGTTGCATGTAACAACCCATAATATTTAGTAAATTTGATGAATCTATATTTCCCCCTACCCCCTTTTCCCTTTTGTATCCCACTTTTTTTTTTGAGAAAATAAAAAAAATTAATCATAAAGCTTTAAAAAATACATAGATAAAAAACATGCAGAACTTTTTAAAAATCACACAGAATTTTAAAAAAATTCAGAATCAAAAGAAGAACAAAATCAAATCTGCTGACCCTGTTTATTCTTCACCAAGTGCTCTGTGGAGTGGAACAGTCTTTTGTGCCTTCCTAAATGTAGTGAGTTAAAGATCAGGTAATAGGTGAGGTGAAAGTCCTCTGCCTGAGACCTTGGAGTAGTCTGAGTAGACAACCCTGACCCCGAGGGACCAACTGTCCGGTTTAGTAGAAGGTCCTTTCATGAGAATATTCATCATGCATGATGTGAAAGACTTCTGCCTAAGACCCTGGAAAGCCAGTCCAGGGAGACAATACTGACTTTAATGGATCAAAGGTCTGATTCAGTATAAGGCAGCTTCATGTGTGTTTGGGGAGGGGCCGTGGCTCAGTGGTAGAGCATCTGCTTGGCATGCAGAAGGTCCCAGTTTCAATCCCTGGCAGGCAGCATCTCCAGTGAAAAGGACCAGGGTTCCGGTTCCGGTCTGTGATTGCGGTGGACGCGCTGAAAGAGCTCTCCCTTTTTGCAAGGTTTTTCTATTGGTTTTATGAACTCCTTTAAATTTTTTAAATCTTGTGTGAAAAGGACCAGGCAGTAGGTGATGGGGGAGACCTCTCTCTGCCTGAGACCTCAGAGAGCAGCTGCCAGTCTGGGTAGACAACACTGACCTCGATGGATCAATGGTCTGGTTCAGTAGAAGGCAGTTTCCTGTGTGTGTTCATCCTGCATGAGTGTCCTTTCAGGAGGGGTTCCATGGCTCAGTGGAAGAGCATCTGCTTGGCATGCAGGGGGTCCCAGGTTCAATCCCTGGCATCTCCAGCTAAAAGAACCAGGTGGAAGGTGATGTGAAAGACCTCCGCCTGAGACCTTGGAGAGCTGTACAGAGGGGCTGTGACTCAGCGGCAGAGCCTCTGCTTTGCATGCAGGAGGCCCCAGGTTCAGTCCCCAGCAGCATCTCCAGTTAAAAAGGACCAGGCAGTAGGTGATATGAAAAACCTACACCTGAGACCCCGGAGAGCTGTACAGAGGGGCTGTGGCTCAGTGGCAGAGCTTCTGCTTGGCATGCAGAAGGTCCCAGGTTCAATCCCCAGCATCTCCACTTGAAAGGACCAGGCAGTTGGTGATGGGAAAGACCTCCACCCGAGACCTTGGAGAGCTGTAAAGAGGGGCTGTGGCTCAGCGGCAGAGCCTCTGCTTGGCATGCAGGAGGCCCCAGGTTCAGTCCCCAGCAGCATCTCCAGTTAAAAAGGACCAGGCAGTAGGTGATATGAAAAACCTACACCTGAGACCCCGGAGAGCTGTACAGAGGGGCTGTGGCTCAGTGGCAGAGCTTCTGCTTGGCATGCAGAAGGTCCCAGGTTCAATCCCCAGCATCTCCACTTGAAAGGACCAGGCAGTTGGTGATGGGAAAGACCTCCACCCGAGACCTTGGAGAGCTGTAAAGAGGGGCTGTGGCTCAGCGGCAGAGCCTCTGCTTGGCATGGAGAAGGTCCCAGGTTCAGTCCCCGGCATCTCCAGCTAAAAAGGGACCAGGCAGTCGGTGATGTGAAAGACCTCTGCCTGAGACCCTGGACAGACTGAGTAGACAATACTGGCCTTGATAGACCAAGGGTCTGGTTCTGTAGAAGGCTGCTTCATGTGTTTCCACACCCACCTGCCTGCTTAAAAGAAACATCTGGAGTTCAGGGCAATGCTCCCTCTAAGCTGTGTAGTCTTGTGAGCAAAAATTCTACTTTGTGAGCTACTGGCATTAAAGTTGTGAGCGAGCCATTTGGCGACTGCATAAATGAGTTTGCTCTGGAGCCCTCCTTCCTGAGCAAATACAAAAACAAATGAGCCAGAGGCTAAAAAACTGTGAGCTAGCTCACACTAAGTCAGCCTAGAGGGAACACTGTTTCAGGGCCCTCCACCCGAATTAAAAACGATCCCTTCCCTCAGCCTTCACCTCATTAACTACATCGCCCACATTATCATGCAGCATTAACTGCATTCTCCAGCTATCAGCTGATTAGAAAATCTTTAGTTGATTAATCATTTGCCTTTTTACCAATTAACTAATTGATTAAATTTAAATAAATCCGCAATTATCAAACTCTACCCAATATGCTCCTCTGGAGATACCGAAGGAGGTCTCCATCACTTACAATTTGATAAACAAACCTTATCAGTCACAGTTAGATGGAAATATCCTCCTAGATATGTGGGGACATTCTCTCGTGCAATAACATAAAGATAAAGGTTTCCCTTGCTCGAAAGCCAGTCGAATCCGACTCTAGGGGGCGGTGCTCATCTCTGTTTCCAAGCCAAAGAGCCAGCGCTGTCCGAAGACGTTTCCGTGGTCATGTGGCCGGCGTGACTAGATGCCGAGGCACACGGCATTCTGTTATCTTCCCACTGAAGCGGTACTGATTTATCTACTTGCAATTTCTTGCTTTCTAACTGCTAGGTTGGTAGGAGCTGGAGTCAGAGACGGGAGCTCACTCCGTCATGCAGCACTCGGGTCTCGAACTGCTGAACTACCGACCTTCCGGTCTGCAGTTCAGCGTCTTAACCACCGACCTTCCGGTCTGCAGTTCAGCGTCTTAACCACCGAGCCACCGCAGCAGTAACATACCGGAACCAAAATAACCTCAAACAAGAAAAGAGAAGAAGAAGAAGAAGAAGAAGGGATTGGATTTATACCCCGCCCTTCACTTGGAGTCTCAGAGCGGTTTACAAACTCCTCTCCCTTCCCCTCCCCACAACAGACACCCTGTGAGGTGGGTGGGGCTGAGAGAGCTCTTGACAGAAACTGCTCTTTTTCAAGGACAGCTGTGCCAGAGCTTGTGACTGACCCAAGGTCACATCAGCAGGTGCAAGTGGAGGAGTGGGGAATCCAACCCGGTTCTCCCAGATTAGAGTCCGCACACTTAACCACTACACCAAACTGGCTAAGAGAGAGCTTTTCGTTCACAGGCCGGCTGTAAAAATTGGATCCCACGATTAAATCTCACAAGTTAAACAGGTTCGGACACACCACATTCAAAAAGTGGTCTGAGTTTGTGAAAGCGGAGGAAGGTATCCCTTTGCGACCCCCCTCCACCCCAGTGCGAAAGACGGGAAAGTTTCATTCATTAAATCCTACAGGTTCCAGTTCTTCTCCATGGAGACAGCAGGAAATATATCACTTCTGTGGCAGAGGCCTTGTTTTCATTTTAAAGAAATGAGCCATGAAGCGCTGAAAATAATATTTTCAGCGATGGCCCCTGAGAAGCCATGACAGAGAGCTGCCAGTATGTACATATGTGTGTGTGTGTGTGTCCGTGTGTGTGTATTTGTGTGCTTCCACTTCACCCATCTCCACATGGCTGAAGATGTCCCATGGTGGTTCTAAAGGCATATTGGATGAATGGTCTGACCCAAAGAGCTGTGAAGTGGACAAGCAGGGATCCCTGGGGAGAGTTTGCCTACTCAAGCGCCATTGAAATGAACGGGTGCCGAACTAGAGCCAGTTTGGTGTAGCGGTTTAGGAGTGCGGACTCTAATCTGGCAGAACCGGATCTGATTCCCCACTCCTCCCCAGGCACCGGCTGGTGGGACCTTGGCATCATCATCATCATCATCATCATCATCATCATCTTCTTCTTCCTCCTCCTCCTCCTCCTCTTCCTCCTCCTGCTCCTCCTCCTCCTCCTCCTGCTGCTCCTCCTGCTCCTCCTTCCCCTGGGGATTGGGCCCAAGATTTCCCTCCCACTGAACTGTTGAAAAGACAGCTCTCTCTCCTTGAGTGTAATGAGGACTCATTGGCAGGAACCCTTTTTCCCTTGAGAAGAACAAAAGATGGTTTGTGTTTTTTAAAGGTTATATAAAATCGTCAAGGTTAAGATATTTTCCGTGGACCCAGTTTGCAATTCAGACCTACTTTTTAACAAAGGAGATTATGAATATCAGGAAAAACAGCACAACGTCCTGATCCTGCACTGAGCAGGGGGTTGGATTAGATGGCCTGTATGGCCCCTTCCAACTCTGTGATTCTATGATTCTAAGTGTGGGCAGACGGACCTTTGCTCAGTCGGGAGCAGCAGCGTGCACAGTGGTTAGAGTCTCAGGCTATGACTTGGGAGCCCTGGGTTCGAATCCCTCCTCTGCCCTGGAACCTTGCTGGGTAACTTTAGTCCAGTCACAATCTCTGCTTAACCCTTTTCCGCGGATAAAGTGGAGGGAAAGGAAATTATGTCAGCTGCTTTGGGTCTCTGCAGGGGAGGAAGGCAGGGTGACAAAGGAAACAAAAGAATAAATGAATACTTAGATGACAGATTTACGCAGAAGGCTTACAGTGCGACGCTAAAGAGAATTACATCCTTCTAAGCTCATAAGGTCTCTGTATCGATCTATGGTGGGGCCTCATTTGGAATACTGTGTGCAGTTCTGGTCCCCATAGCTCCAAAAAAACACTGCAGAGCTGGAAAAAGTACAGAGGAGAGTGACTAAGATGATTTGGGGGTTGGAGCCCCTTCCCTTTGAGGAAAGGCGGAAGAGTCCGGGACTTTTCAAGTTCGAAAAGGGATGACTAAGGTGGGACAGGAGAGAGGTTGACAAAATTATGGATGGGGTGGAGAGAGTTGACAACGTGAACTTTTTCTCTCTCTCCCAAAATACTCGAACTCGGGGGCGTCCGAAGACGCTGATGGGCAGTAGGTTCCGGATGGACAAAAGGAAAGACTACTTTACGCAGCAAGTTATTAAAACATGGTGTTTGCTGCCAGGAGACGTCGTGATGGCCACAGGAATTAACAGCATTAAAAGGGGATTAGATAGATCCGTGGAGGATAAGTCTTATCAGTGGCTACTAGCTAGGGTGCCGGCACGGAGCCCCCACAATCAGAGGCACTAATCCTCTGAATCCCAGAGCCAGGAGGCAGGATCAGGGGAAAGCCTCGGCCTCTCTATGCCCTGTTGTTGGCCATCCAGAGCCACTTTGGAGTAGTGGTTAAGTGTGTGGACTCTAATCTGGGAAAAACGGGTTTGATTCCCCACCACTCCTCCACTTGCAGTTGCTGGATGACCTCGGGCAAGCCATAGTTCTGGCAGAGCTGTTCTCTCAAGGGCAGTTCTCGAAAGAGCTCTCTCAGCCCCACCTGCCTCACAGGGGTGTCTGTTGTGGGGAGGGGAAGGGAAAGGAGTCTGTAAGCCACTCTGAGACTCCAAGTGAAGGGTGGGGTATAAATCCAATCTCTTCTTCTTCTTCACTGCGTGAGACAGGATGCTGGACTAGATGGACCACTGGTCTGATCCAGCAGGGCTCTTGTTATCTTCTTCTGACTGGGACCACAAATCACCCAGAAAAGGTAGGGTTGCGCAAAAAAACAAAACACCGCCCCCTCTCCCCTGGCCAGCGGCCGCTTTTCGGGGAGCCGCCGAAATGCAGCTGAATTTTGGCAGCTGCTTTCGGCGGCAGTCCTAATCAGATTAGAGAATCTGATTTGGCCCATGGCTGCCCGAAAGGGGGCCGAATTGGCGATTTTTGGGGGTGCATTCGGTTCGGACAAACCAAATGCACATCCCTAGCACAGACCAAGGAAGACAAGAGCACCCACTCAATGTCAGTTAACACTGCCATTCTCTGGAATGTGTGTGGGGGAAGTTCCTCTGCCTGGTACACTAATGATGTCTCCTATCTAGGTTGTTATCTGCTATGCTTTTCTTACCTTGGGGTTCCAGCTGCTCCTGACTTGCTGGGAACAAAACGGCTCTTATTTTGGCTGCTCTTGTTCTCCCCCACGTGCACAATATGCTTATTGGCTTTTGCTTGTAATGGGGGTGCTTGGGGCCATTTCTGACAATAGAAGTTTATGTGTCATAGTTATGAACTACCAATAAACAGAATACTTTTTATGAAGCGCTGTGAGGTGTGATCTGACTATCAAACCCTGACACTCAAAAATCATAGTCAAGGTCTGGTCCAAGGGTAAGCACCAAGTCAGGAGTTTAGTTCAGATGAAATGCCATTGACAGCAACCCTCTGAGTGTGGTTCTCCAGCCAGTTCCCTATTCACCTAACTATCCTACAGTCCAGTTCACAATCCTTTAGTTTACCCATCAGAACATCATCGGGAACCCTGTCAAAAGCTTTACTGAAATCCAGGTAAACGACATCAACAGCATTCCAGTCTAGCTTCTGCCCTGGCCATGGGACAGCAACGGCTCCGGTCGCCCTTACAGATGACCTCTGTAGACATCTGGACTGGGGTGGGTTGGCACCTGTTAGCCCAATTGCTTTATTTACAGCAACTGGCAATTTATAAATGGGTGCTTGCCAACTATACCAAGGTCCCGTTCCCACCAAGGGTTACCAGAGAAGGAGCCGAGGCTGGTGCTGTTAAAATAAATGTCCTTTACTTAAGAAAATAAATCTCATACAAACAATACTGATGCACTCACACATTCAATCAAGTTCCTTAGAAATACAGTATTAAAATAAGCACAGTTGCATTAGCAGGTAGGGTGATGGTGGGCAATACTTATCTGTCTTTGCAGCTTTGGTTGTTCCAATGAAGAATAGAGGGGAAGAAATGGAAAACTAAGGGAATTCACACACGACCAGAACCAGCCAGAACATGTGGGCAGTGGAGGCAAGGGTTTGGAATAGCAAGTGGGACTTAGGAGGGGTTAGAAGCAGACAGGGGTTGTTGCGGGAGAGATGCTAGTTGATCAAGTAGGAGAGAAAGAGAGAGACCATGTGACTGGTTCTCTTCTTTTATCGGAGGATCCAGGAGGTGGGTGGTGGCTGTGCCAACCTCCTGGCCCACCTCCCTGTTAGTCCGTCCCAAAAACAATCCTATTGGTTGCATGTAGGGAGGGGTGGTTACCTAACAGGAGTGGCCAATATTGAAATCTAAAACCTTACTCAAGGAAGACATCTGGGCAGGTGTGAAACCTTGGCTTCAGGATGCTTCATTGAAGTGTTGACGAAGCTGGCCATCCTATCGTAAACCAAATGTCCATTTGGCAGGAAATACCAAAGCAGGAACAAAGCATGGATGTGTTGTACGTGATCACAACTAGATCTGCAATGGGGGCGGTCTCTTCTCAAAGCTGTTGTTTCTTACTGCTCACAATAATGGAGGTGTGTGCTTCTTCACCAGGCTGGTAACTGTGTAGCTTGTGCAGGCGCCTTCTATGTGTTGCATCACAACAGGTGACTTAGAGTGTACAGTTCTCTGAGCCTATGCGTGTGTGTGCACAGTCCATTGTGTGTAGCAATAAATAAAGGTAAAGGTAAAGGTCTCCCTTGCTCGAAAGCCAGTCGAATCTGACTCTAGGGTTGCGGTGCTCATCTCCGTTCCAAAGCCGAAGAGCCAGCACTGTCCGAACACGTTTCCGTGGTCATGTGGCCGGCATGACTAAACACCAAGGCGCACGGAATGCTGTTACCTTCCCACCGAAGGGGTACCTATTTATCTACTTGCAGTTTCTTGCTTTCAAACTGCTAGGTTGGCAGGAGCTGGAACTAGAGACGGGACCTCACTCCATCATGCGGCACCCTGGGTCTCGAACTGCTGAACTACTGACCTTCCACAGCCTGCAGTTCAGCGTCTTAACCACTTGAGCCACTGCAGCTCCGGCAATAAATATAAGTCCATAAATCAAAGATCAAGTTCATTCTCTAACACACTGCTGTTATTACTGAATCTGACAGCAGCATTTGACATGGTCAATTATGATCTACTGACCCACCGCCTTGCCGACGTAGGAGTTCGGGGGACCGCCTTTTAATGGTTTTCCTCCTTTCTCCATAGTTGGGGACAGAGGGTGGCGCTGGGCAAGAGGACCTCCCTGCCATACCCAGTGGAATGTAGAGTGCTGCAGGGGGCGATCCTCTCACCAATGCTATTTAACAGCTATATGCGCCCCCTTGCCCAGTTGGTCTGGTGGTATGGGCTGGGTTGATGTCAATACACAGATGACACCCAGCTCTCTCTGTTATTTATTTATTTATTATTAAATTTATAGCCCTTCCTCCCCGCAAGCGGGCTCAGGGCGGCTCACAGATAGGGCACCTATGCCAATAGTTAAAAAAATTAAAAGCAAGATAAAACAATCAATCATTACAACAATCCAAAGTGCTCAAGATGTTTCAGGAAAAGTCTTCAGTAACAAGATGGCTTCCTGGGGAATAGCGGTCCAAGTTCAGTGGTATCCGATCCGCGCAGCGCTGTAGTTCATTTAACACAGGGCCATCTCACCCCCCCCCCCTTGATGTTACCCAACTCAGTTGTTGGTGGTGGAGGTAGTGGTGGTGTCAGCAAGCTGCCAATGTTTTCTTCTGTCTGTATGCGCTTGGTTGCTTTCACTTTCAGATGTAGACCTGTTGATGCGCTTAATTGCTTAACTGCCGAAATGTCCATATCTCTCAAGGCCACAGGTGGTTGCTGCTGCTTGTCAGTTGCTTGGAGGCTATCACGAAAACCCGTGAGAAAGAGATAACGTATGCTACCTAGAAGCGTTCGCTCCCAGGCCCAATGGCGCGCGGGGGAACTCCCGCAATTGGGCCTCAGTGGTTTGAATGTACTATGTACCATGCTCCTAGTTCCCCCTCATTCCAAACAGTGATCCTGTCTATGCACCTATAGCTTCAAATAAAGTAAAACCTTTCTACAAGTGTGTACTTCGTTGATTTTGTGGGGGAGTCTGACAGGTGGTGGTAATGGCGGCTCCTACTCGAAAGCCTGGTGGAAGAGCTCTGTCTTGCAGGCCTTGCAGAACTGCGCAAGGCCCCGCAGGGCCCGGATCTCCTCCGGGAGCTCATTCCACCAGGTAGGAGCCGCCACTGAAAAAGCCCTGGCCCTGGCCCTGGTAGCAGCACACCTGGCATCTTTGGGGGCCTGGAATCACCAGCAGATGTTGAGTCCCCAACCGTAGTGCCCTTGGGGGAACATATGGGGAAAGGCGGTCCCTTAGGTATGGAAGGCCATCTGCCCTCTGCCCCTGACAATTTGGCCAAGGCTTTGGAGGCTGCAGCTGGATGGTTGCGGCAGAGTCAGTTGAAGCTAAATCCATCGAAGACGGAGGTCCTGTACCTGAGTCAGAAGGGAGGGGATATGGGTATCAGGCTCCCCACACTGGAAGGGGCGTCTTTGGTGCCAGCGCAGAAGGTGAGGAGTCTGGGAGTGTCAGTGGATGCCTCTCTTTCTACGGAGGCCCAGGTTACTGTAGCCACCCGATCTGCCTTTTCCCATCTTTGGCAGATTAGGTTGCTGAAACCCTATCTCTCCCCCCCCCCGGACTTGGCTACAGTGACCCATGCAATGGTCACTTCTAGGCTTGACTACTGTAATTCATTCTATGCAGGCTTACCCTTGAGGCTGACCTGGAAATTATAGCTGGTGCAAAATGCAGCGGCACGCCTGCTAGCAGCGATGCCTTTGTGGGCTCACGTTTGGCAGGCCCTCCGCCAATTGCATTGGTTACCAGTAGAGTTTCGGATCTGCTTCAAGGTGTTGGTAATAACCTTTAAAGCCTTACATGGCCTGGTTGAAAAATCGTACCCAACGAGTGCTTGTAAATGGCTCTGCGTCTACGGGGAGGGAAGTCTCGAGTGGAGTGCCGCAGGGCTCGGTCCTCGGCCCGGTGTTGTTAAATGTTTTTATAAATGACCTGGAGGAAGACATAGAGGGGATGCTTATCAAATTTGCAGATGACACGAAGCTGGGTGGGATTGCTAATTCTGAAGAAGACAGAGTCAGGATTCAAAATGATCTAGATAGGTTGGAACAGTGGGCTAAGACAAATAAAATGAATTTCAATAGAGATAAGTGCAAAGTCCTACACTTAGGTACAAAGAATCAAAGGCACAGATATAGAATGGGAGGGACTTGGCTTGACAGCAGCACATGTGAAAAGGATCTGGGTGTTCTGGTTGATCACAAACTAAACATGAGCCTGCAGTGTGATTTATTTATTTATTTATTTATTTATTTATTTATTTATTTATTGAGATTTATATCCCGCCCCATCCCGTATTCAGCTCGGGGCGGCTTACAAAGTTAAAATGTCAATACAAAACAACACATAATAAAAATATATCTAATATAAAATTTGGTGCTCAATTAATTTATATACAAATCAAGATGGACGACGTCCCGCACTGGCGGCCAACGGCGGCTCCCCCTCAAAGGCCTGGCGGAAGAGCTCCGTCTTACAGGCCCTGCGGAACTGCACTAAGTCCCGCAGGGCCCGAGTCTCTTCCGGGAGCTCATTCCACCAGGTGGGAGCCGCCACCGAAAAAGCCCTAGTCCTGGTTTGGGTCAGCTTCGTTTCTCGGGGGCCTGGTACCTCCAGGTGATGTGGCTGTGAAGAAAGCTAATGCAATCTTAGGATGCATTAACAGAAGCATCGTGTCCAGATCACGGGAGGTGGTCGTTCCGCTCTATTCTGCTACGGTCAGGCCTCACCTGGAGTCCTGTGTCCAGTTTCGGGCACCACATTTCAGGAAGGATGTTGACAAGCTCGAGCATGTCCAGAAGAGGGCAACCAGGATGGTGAGATGGTTGGAATCCAAGTCTTACGAGGAAAGGCCGAAAGAGTTGGGTATGTTTAGCCTGGGAAAGAGAAGGCTTAGAGGGGACGTGATGGCAGTCTTCAAGTATTTGAAGGGCTGTCATGTAGAAGATGGAGCAGATCTATTCTCTCTTGCTCCGGATTGCAAGACTAGATCTAATGGGCGAAAATTACAAGGGAGTCGAAACTGGCTAAGTATCAGGAGAAACTTCCTAACTGTGAGAGTGGTTGAGCAGTGGAACAGACTGCCTCGGGAGGTGGTGGATGCTCCTTCGCTGGACGTTTTCAAGCGGAGGCTGGACGACCATCTTTCGGGTACGTTGCAGGTATGTAGGGCTATCTTTCAGCTATGCTCCTGCAGAATGCAGGGGGTTGGACTAGATGACCTGCAAGGTCCCGTCCAACTCTAACATTCTATGATTCTATGATTCTATGAGGGACTGCCTCTTCCCGTATATGCCCCAAAGAGCATTATGCTCTAAGGATCAACATCTCCTGGTAGTCCCTGGCCCAAAAGACATCCGTCTTGCCTCAACCAGGGCTTTTTCCGCACTGGCCCCTTCCTGGTGGAACACGCTCCCCATTGAGGTCAGGGCCCTGCGGGATTTACTTCAAACCCGCGAGTATTGTACGAGTGAGCCTGCTTTGATGTGGGAGGCGGATTGGCGCGTGTAAACAGAAACTTTAAATGCGGGAGGAAACAGCGGCGAATCCCGATCAAAGGGACAGTGTGACCGCACCCTCCTTCGATCCAGCAATCTTGTCACTCAATCAAAGAAGGAAATGCGGTTGGTCCGGCTGGACCTGTCGGGGACCAATCTGTGCTAACTTCCCTGGATCACCAAGTTGTACATTGGTAGATTGGACTCTACCCTCCAAAGCAGCCATGGCAAAACTGATCTCTGTCATCTGAAGACTGGTGGTAATCCTGGGAGATCGCCACTTGCCAATTATTCTGGCCATCCTTTCTCCCTACTCAGTTCTGTCCTGGCAAATGTATTCATCTTCGTTTCATCCACCAGTTTGGGAAGAAAGGGAAAGGGAGGGAGGGAGGGAGGGAGGGAG
>NW_015166461.1:404470-425561 GCF_001447785.1 Gekko japonicus | reverse complement strand
GAGAGAGAGAGAGGAGGAGGAGGAGGAGGAGGAGGAGGAGGAGGAGGAGGAGACCCCCGCCTTTCCTGTCTCTGGCTATGAGTACCGCAGGCTGGCTGAAGGGTACTAAGTGGTAATTAATTCCCCAAATGCCTTTTACTTAAATGGTAGCTAATCCACTTGCCCTGGGGTGAGCTCCCAGGGTCGCGCGCCGCTCCTGTGAGTGGATTGGCCCCACTTGCCTCTTCTGTCTGGTTTTTCAAACCTGGGTCCTTAGAGGAGAACTCAGGAGGCCATCTGGAAGCCAGCGATGTTTAAAAACCCTTTCAGGCATGCTGATTTCCTTCTACTCGAGAGAGAAATGCTGGAACGGTTGCAACATGCGCTCGGTTAATCATTTTGCTTCCCTCTTCTTTGGCACATCAGGCGAGCTCGCAGAGGGAATTAACTCCCGCACTCTGGAGAGGGGGGCTTGGATTCTTTCACAGGAGGAAATCAGGACAGAGAGGCCGATTTGGACAGAAGTTACACAGTGTGAATGTGGAAATGTCTTGTGAGAGGCCAGACGGTGGAGATGCTCTTCGTTCCAGAGTCAGATGGCATGACGAGTGGGCGCATGGCTTCACTGGACCCTGGCGACTGTCTGTGAAAGCCACTCTAGGGAAGTTCAAAAAGAGGTCACCCCCTAGTGGCTTGTTGGTATTCAAAGGTACGCTGCCCTTGGATATTTGGGGGAGTTTTAGACTGGGGGGGGGCTATACAGCGGGCCATTCTCCTCAACTGCAATTAAGCCATGGCAGGGTATAGTAGTTAGAGTGTTGGATAGCACTGACAACCTCCGGGTGGGCCTGGTGATCTCTTGGAATTACAGCTGATCTCCAGACAACTGAGATTAGTAGGGATGGGCATGAACTGGCTGATGAATTTTCACCGATTTGCGTTTCGCGAAGTGATGTTTGCGAGCTAAAGAACCACCATGAACTTGCATGAATTTTGATGCAGTTCTTGGCGGTTTCTGCTTTCCATGAAAAACAGCAGGGGTTTCCAAACACCTGAGCTGCAGGAACAAAAAGCTGCTGCCCTTGGATATTGGGGGAGTTTTAGACTGGGGGTGGCTATACAGCGGGCCATTCTCCTCAACTGCAATTAAGCCATGGCAGGGTATTGTAGTTAGAGTGTTGGATAGGGCTGACAACCTCTGGGTGGGCCTGGTGATCTCCCGGAATTACAGCTGATCTCCAGAAAACTGAGATTAGTAGGGATGGGCACAAAACGGCTGATGAAATTTCACTGATTCGCATTTTGAGAAGTGACATTCGTGAACTGAAGAACCGCCATAAAGTTCCATGAATTTTGATGCAGTTCTTGGTCGTTTCTGCTTTTCATGAAAAACAGCAGGGGTTTCCAAACACCTGAGCTGCAGGGACAAAAAAGTTGCTGGGGGCAGAAAGCAGAGGTTTGAACTTCAAAGAGCTCATGAACCAACACAACCCAGTTTGATTTGCGAACCAGCATATTGGTTTGTGGTTTAAATTGTGGTTCAGCCATGAACCATGAATTGAACTTCAAAAATGCAGGTAATGTCCATCCCTAGAGGTTAGTTCCCCTGGAGGAAACAGCTGCTCTGGAAGATGGATGTGATGGATTATACCCCATCGTGGACCCTCCCCTCCCCAAACCCCACCCTCCTCATGCTCCACCTCCCAAGGTCTCCAGGAATTTCCCAACCCAAAGCTGGCAACCCAAGTGTTGGACTTGGATCTGGGAGAACCAAGTTCGAATCCCCACTCTGCCATGGAAGCTTGCTGGGTGACCTTGGTCCAGCCACACACACTCACAGCCTAACCTATATCACAGGATTGTTCTGAGGATAAAATGGAGGAGAACGACATAAGCCGCTTTGGGTTTCCCTTGGGAAGAAAGATGAGGTAAAAATGGAGTAAATGAAATAAAATAAATACATTACTTGAATGAGGAAGCTCAGATCATTTGTCAATATCAGGCCTGTAGCTATAGTGGGGCATTTTGGGGCCTGCCCCCCGACTTCCTGCCAAGGCCCCCCGACTTCCATCCAGCCTCCAGCCCCCTGGCTCTCTGGGCTGTGTGGGGGACTATCAACTGTCTGGGCTGCCCAGAGGACTCCCCATCACCTCCCCACTGCCTCCCCTTCCCCAAGCACGGCTTGCTCCCCTGCGTAGGCAGACTAAATGTGGATGCTGCAAAAGTGAGTTTTTAATTTTTTTTTTAATTTTGTGGTGCTCCCCATGGCTTTTTGTGGGCAGCAGAAAGCAGGATTTAAATGGCTTCGAACCATTTAAATCAAATAGCTGGGTTTTTTTTTTGTGAAGAGCAGAAAGCAGGGGTAAACCCCTACGTTCTGTTTTTCATAAACTGCCATGAACTGCACTAAAATTTGTGGAAGTTCATGGCAGTTTTCCCGTTCGCGAACACTGCTGCACAAACCATGGACTGGCCAAAATTCGTGACGAACTTTAGTTCGTCAGCCAGTTTGTGCCCATCCCTGCTCCTTGTATTCACCCATCTATCGTGCTCTCCGACGCTTCCATTCCATGCATTGGGATTGAGCTGGGATTGTGTTCCACAGATCTGCTCGTGAGTGCGATGCCTTCAGAGGATGAACGCGTATCTGTTGCGTTAATAGTTTCCTATCTTGTTAATTAATTGTGTGTCTGCTTAATTGTCTAATCTCATAATTTGTGTATCTGTTTAATTAATTGTAGCTGGACTGGCTTTCCCTTCCCATTAAATCTCTGTCGGTTCCATAATTTGTAGCTGAAGCAGCATTATATATATATTTTAAAAATCAAATACTAACATGGCAGTCCTTCTGCTAGAACTGAAAGCCAGCTAGGAGGAAATTAATGGACAACAGTCTGCAATATAATTCTCATCCTTGGTTGGGTGAGTTAGTGGAATGAGTGATATTGCCACTTCTCTCTTATATCATGGGGGCACCCAATGAAATTGCTGGACGGTAGAGTCAGGACAGACCGAAGAAAGTACTCTTTTACACGATGTATACTGAGCAAGTGGAATTTAACCGGAGCGGTGATAGCTAAATGAAACCTCCATATCCAGAGGCAGGGTACCTCTGAGTAACATCAGCTAAGGTGGTCAAGGAGCCCTAGGGACCTCTGTTCCTCTGTTTTATCCTCACAACAGCCCTATGAGGTAGGTTAGGTGAAGAGTGAGCAGTGTTTCATGAAAGCTCATACCCTGCTACAGATTTTGTTAGTCTTTAAGGTGCTACTGGACTCTTACTCTTTTCTACTATAAGAACATAAGAGCCTTGCTGGATCAGACCAGTGGCCCATCCAGTCCAGCATCCTGGCTCACACGGGGGCCAGCCAGTTCCTCTGGAGGGCCAACAACAGGGCAGAGAGGCTGAGGCCTTCCCCTGATAAGAACATAAGAAAAGCCCTGCTGGATCAGACCAGTGGTCCTGGCTTCGGGATTCAGAGGTTGATTGCCTCATAATATGCAGGTTCTCTTTAGCCACTATGGCTAGTAGTTTCTCACAGTGACCAACCAGTTCCTCTGGAGGGCCAAGAGCAGGGCAGAGAGGCTGAGGCCTTCATGAGAACATAAAAAGAGCCCTGCTGGATCAGACCAGTGAAGGTCCCTCTAGTCCAGCATCCCATCTCTCACAGTGGCCAACCAGTCCCTCCAGAGGGCCAACAGCAGGGCAGAGAGGCCGAGTCCTTTATAAGGACATAAGAAGGGCCCTGCTGGGTCAGACCAGTGGCCCATCTAGTCCAGCATCCTGTCTCACACAGGGGCCAGCCAGTTCCTCTGGAGGGCCAACAACAGGGCAGAGAGGCCGAGGCCCTCATAAAAACATAAGAAGAGCCCTGCTGGATCAGACCAGTGGTCCTGGCTTTGAGATTCAGAGGTTGATTGCCTCTTAAAGTGGAGTTTCCCTTTAGCCACCATGGCTAGTAGCCAGCGATAGACCTCACTGACAGACAATCCCTACACCATACTGGCATTGCCACAAGTCTCTGGAGAGACACAGACCTTTGTTGTGGCACCTACGTTCTCCTCAGGGCTGTAAAAATGAAGCAGGCCGTCTTCTGAGAATGCGTTGGGCGGCTCCACAGTTCCTTTCAGGTCACCTCAGAGAAAGCTCCAGAGAATCTGCCAGGTTCTTAAAAAGGTAAAGGTTCCCTTGCTTGAAAGCCAGTCGAGTCCGACTCTAGGGTTGCGGTACTCATCTCCGTTTCCAAGCCGAAGAGCCAGCGCTGTCCGAAGACGTTTTCGTGGTCGTGTGGCCGGCATGACTAAACACCAAGGCGCACGGAACGCTGTTACCTTCCCACTGAAGTGGTACCTATTTATCTTCTTGCAATTTCTTGCTTTCGAACTGCTAGGTTGGCAGGAGCTGGAACTAGAGATGGGAGCTCACTCCGTCATGCGGCACACTGGGGTCTCGAACTGCTGAACTACCGACCTTCCACAGCCTGCAGTTCAGCGTCTTAACCACTTGAGCCACCGCAGCTCCTTCTTATCTTGTAGCAAATGCAGTGGGCAAAAGGCAAAGGAGGCAGATCCTTTTCTGTGTGTTCAGAGGAGAAAGGCAGGCAGGGCAAAATCCCTTCTGTCAGGGGCTTGGCAGTTTTGTCGGGTGGCTTGTAAGCTTGCGTGCACGGGAGACAAACCCGGCCAGTGGGAACAATTGGGCCTCCGTCACAGAAATCCCCGTGCACGGTGACACACTCCAGCCGGCAGGAGAATATATCTATCCGGAGTGGCATTCTCGGCAAGCCGAGTACAATGATGTCTTTGGAGCGGTGAGAATGGGAAATCCTGGATTCCCCCAAGGGGAAGCACTCTGCCCGCTGCTGGATTTCGGTCCTGGGGAGATGGAGGAATGATGGTGTAATGTATTGAAATGATTACATGAATCACCTCATAGGACTCCCATGTTAAGCTTCGAGCCAGACCAGGGCTCCTCTGAGCGAACCTCCTATTGGTCGCTTCGTAACAGCGACCAATCAGAACGATACCATTCCCTAGGAGGGAAAGACTCCCATTGGTCTTTATTCTAGCAATCTCATTGGTTGTTATTTGTAAATAGGCGTGGCTACATTAGCCCGGTTATGTTTAAAAGGAGCATAAGCTCCCACTGTTTTCTGTTCTGGTTTCTTACTGAGTTAGTGCTTGTTCGTTACTTCTAAATAAAGCTGAATCACTTGCTGAATCACTCTACGAGTCCTTGGTTAGCGCGATCTAACAATTGGCGACGAGGATGGGATGTTAGAGCAGGTAGGCAGCCCTGCGGACATCCACACTTCGGACTCGGAAGAAAGGGAGCAGAGCACAGCAGCCGATCCGGCGGAGGCGCCACCAGCTCCGGTGCCCAAGTCTCCCCCGATGGCTGGAAGCCAGAAGTTCGAGTGCTTCGAACCCTCCTCCGAAGACTGGGACTCCTACCTGTCCAGGTTCGAGTTCCATCTGGAGACCCACGACATCACCGATGAGGCGAAGAAACGAGCATGCCTCCTGAGTTCCTGCGGGAAGGGGACCTTCGACATAGCCAGGTCGTTGGTGGCCCCAACTGATATAAAGACTGTCACCTACGCTGACATCACGGAGAAGCTTAAGGCTCACTATTCTCCACAACCGTCGGAGATCGCCTGCCGGCACGCTTTTTACAAGCGGAACCAGGCCGGAGGCGAGACCATCGCAGATTTCGTGGCGGCCCTTCGCAAAGCCGCACGGCCATGTAATTTCCACAACGTGGAGGAAGCCCTCAGAGACCGTCTCGTCTGCGGTCTCAAAGATGAAAGGCTGCAACAGAGGCTGTTCGCCCGCACCACCCTGACCTGGGCAGTGGCCTACGAAGAGGCCGTGGCCGCGGAAGCAGCGGAGAAGTCCACGAAGGAGGTCCGCCAGCGGGTGGCAGAGCCCAGTATACACGCTCAACGAGACAGCGAGGGCGAAGACGCGGATGATGACGTCAACGCGGTTCGAGGCAAGCGGACCCCAGCGAAGACTACCAACGTCAAGCCTTGCTCCGGTTGTGGCGGGAAGCACCAGCGCGGCTCCTGTTGGGCTCGTGATGTCGACTGCAGAGCGTGTGGGCGGCGTGGTCATCTGGCCAGAGTCTGCAGATCAGCGAAGAAGGATCCCTCAACTAACAACCGGTCAGCGCAGAGGGGCACTCCAGTCAGCACCCAAGGCAAGACCCGTTCCTCAGCATCGGAAGCAAGCTGCCAGTTGACGGCGACCTTGTCGAGCGCATCGGCCGTAAATCGCACCAGCAGCCAGGGCAAGATCACCGTGACTCCACTCCTCGACGGCCGACCCTGTACAATGGAGGTGGACTCAGGATCGTCCGTGACGGTGATTTCTGCCGCGTCCTGGCGCCAGTTGTTCCCGAACCGAAGCCGGCGGCGGCTCCAGCCTGCGGGAACCAGAGTGTCCGACTTCCAGGGCAACCGAATTCCCTTGGCCGGACGGGACTCTGTTACTGTTGAGTATAAGGGGAAATGTGTTAAACTGTCATTCCTGATTGCAGAGGGAGACCGGGTTAACCTGCTAGGGTTAGATTGGTTTGAGCCATTGGGCATCGGTATTTCTGGGATTAACAGGATGTCTGAAAATAAATGGGGCATGCTGTACGACCTGTTCCCTGATGTATTTGCCGAAGGGTTGGGAAGGTACAAGGGCCCCCCGGTTGCGTTTGACTTAGATCCGTCAGTCAAACCTATTAGGTTGAAGTATCGGAAAGTACCTGTGTCTCTCAAACATAAGGTGGAAAAAGAGATTGACAAACTAGTTGAGCAAGGGGTTTTAGAGCCAGTACCATACAGCAAATGGGAGACCCCGATCGTAACCCCTGTCAAATCAGATGGGTCCATACGACTATGCGCCGATTACAAATGTACGATTAACAAGGCGCTGCAGCAACATTCGTACCCGGTCCCGGTAATAAGCCACATTTTGGCTTCCCTGGGGGGTGGCAAGATTTTCGCCAAATTTGACCTGGCCCAGGCATACCAGCAGTTGCCTGTCACCCCGGAGGCTGCCGAGGCCCAAACAATTGTAACCCACCAAGGGGCTTTTAAAGTGAACAGGCTGCAATTCGGGGTCAACGTAGCACCTGGGATTTTTCAGGGCCTCATGGAACGTCTACTAAGGGGGGTACCTGGCACAGTGCCCTATTTTGACGACGTGCTGATTGCGGGCGGGTCTGAACAGGAACTACTGGACCGGGTTAAAGAGGTCCTCAGGCGTTTTCAAAATGCCGGCCTCAGAGTTAAGCGCTCAAAATGCACGCTCGGGGTGGAAAGTGTGGACTTCCTGGGGTTTCGCATTGACGCAGAGGGAGTCCACCCCACGGATGAGAAGGTATCTGCAATCCAAAACGCCCCCAGGCCGGTGAGTAAGAAGGAGCTCCAATCCTTTTTAGGACTCCTGAATTTTTATCATGCGTTTTTACCGCATAAGGCATCAGTGGCGGCCCCTTTGCACGCGCTTTTGCACAAGGAGGCAAAATGGAAGTGGGGGCAGGCCGAGGAAAAGGCTTTTGTGGGAGTCAAGGAGCTGCTGACATCTAATGCCGTACTCACGCATTATGATGAACACAAGCTCCTGGTGTTAGCTGCTGACGCTTCACCGTTTGGAGTAGGCGCAGTTTTAAGCCATCTGATGCCTGATGGGAGCGAAGCGCCTATCGCTTTTTATTCTAGATCACTATCTGCGGCAGAGCGGAACTATGCCCAGATAGACAAGGAGGGTCTGGCGTTGGTAGCGGCTGTCAAAAAGTTCCATGATTTTATTTTTGGCAGACGATTTTTGCTGGTCACTGACCACAAGCCGCTACTGGGGATTTTTGCGCCCGATAAGCAATTGCCAAACATCATGTCCCCACGCATGCTTAGATGGGCGATATTTTTGCAGGCTTATGATTTTGACTTAGAGCACCGGCCTGGGAAAGCGATTGGGCATGCGGATGCCCTCAGCCGGTGCCCGGTGCCGGACATTGGCGCAGACCCTGCCCCCGCCTGTGAGGTCTTGGCAATTGAGGAGCTTCCTCGACCCCCGGTATCATCCAGGGACATTGCAGCACACACGGCCAAGGATAGCGTGCTGTCCCGAGTATTAAACTGGGTTTGGAGGGGGTGGCCGGTTGGAAGCGTTGAACCGGAGTTCGGCCCTTACAAAAGCCGTCAAAATGAACTATCCATTTCTAAGGGCTGTGTATTATGGGGGAACAGGGTGGTGGTTCCTGACAAACTCAGGACGAG
The DNA here is from genome assembly GCF_001447785.1 of Gekko japonicus. Classification (NCBI taxonomy): domain Eukaryota; kingdom Metazoa; phylum Chordata; class Lepidosauria; order Squamata; family Gekkonidae; genus Gekko; species Gekko japonicus. Next base: position 417,309 of record NW_015166461.1, on the reverse strand, counting down.
AGTGTTAGAGTCGCTGCACGAGGGTCACCCCGGTATGGTACACACCAAAGCGTTGGCCAGAGGGTATGTCTGGTGGCCGGGGCTGGACAAAGAGATCGAAGAATGGGTACGAGGGTGTCCCAAATGCCAGCAAGTCAGACCCGATCCCCCACAAGCTACACCCCAAGGCTGGGAGTCATCTGGTAAACCCTGGGCCAGATTGCATATAGATTTTGCTGGCCCTCTCCAAGGGCAAATGTTCCTAATTGTGGTGGACGCTATGTCCAAATGGCTGGAGGTCGTGCATATGAAATCGACCACATCACTTGCTGTGATCCATGCGCTCCGCCGACTTTTTGCCACCCACGGGTTGCCTGACGTCATCGTCAGTGACAACGGGCCTCAATTTGTGTCTGAGGAATTTAGGCTCTTCCTCACGAGTAATGGCATACGCCAAATGACTTCGGCCCCTTTCCATCCGGCATCTAATGGCCAAGCCGAACGGATGGTCAGGACGGCCAAAGAGGCCCTGGGTAAAATGGACGAAGGGGACTGGAGCCAGAGGCTGGGCTCCTTTCTTTTGCTGCAGCACACCACCCCCTGTAGTGCTACAGGCCGTAGTCCGGCCGAATTGTTAATGGGGCGGAGACTCACGACCCGTTTGAACCGAATGCACCCAGACCTCACTGAAGAGCAATCCGAGCGTACCACGGCGCAACCGAAGGTGCGCATGTTTGAAAAAGGGGACAAGGTTTTCGCACGAAATTATGCAAACGGGCACTTATGGCTTCCTGGGGTTATATCCGACTCTGTGGGTACTCGAATGTATGTGGTGCAGTTAGCTGACGGTCGAATATGGCGGCGCCACATAGATCAGTTAAGGAGACGTTGGGCTAGGGACAGCGCTGACTCTCCGACGGTTGAATCCCCCGATGTCGAGTGGACACCCCCAGAGCAGGCGGTGAGTACCGAAAGGCCCGGTACTGTCCCCGAGTCAGGGCAGAACCCTGTGTGCGGGGCTGAAATCCCAGTCGAGTCTGTGCCTGATCCAGGCTGTAGTGAACCCTACTCTGACCCACAACCTTGTCTGCCCGTGGAGCCTGCACCGCTCCGCAGGTCCCAGCGTTCGCGGCAAATGCCGACTTATCTGAAGGACTATGAGTGTAAATACTGTTGGAATAACTGATGTACAAAGGTTGATTGCATGTATGTAAATAATAAAACAATTGGGATGATGGCTTAACTTAGGGGGGAGGAATTGTAATGTATTGAAATGATTACATGAATCACCTCATAGGACTCCCATGTTAAGCTTCGAGCCAGACCAGGGCTCCTCTGAGCGAACCTCCTATTGGTCGCTTCGTAACAGCGAACAATAAGAACAATACCATTACCTAGGCATTGGTTGTATTTGTAAATAGGCGTGGCTACATTAGCCCGGTTATGTTTAAAAGGAGCATAAGCTCCCACTGTTTTCTGTTCTGGTTTCTTACTGAGTTAGTGCTTGTTCGTTACTTCTAAATAAAGCTGAATCACTTGCTGAATCACTCTACGAGTCCTTGGTTAGCGCGATCTAACAGATGGTGTCTGCTGAGGATCTTCCAGGAGGATTAATCTTGCAAAGGGTTCTACCTGCATAATTGCCTACCTGGAAATGGGCCAGATCCAGGACATAAGCTGTGGGGAATCGCTGGGGAAAAAAAGAAGAAACGCTCCTGTTACACTAACAGCAGCAACCACAGTTCCAGAGCATTCATACGGCACATTTCAAGTGCTCAGTGCTTCACTGATGCCCTGTCAGCAGCAGGGGTCATTTCTTGCAGGAGCACACAGGAACGGAGCTCCGGCAGTAAAGAGCCCAGGGGGCGGGCACATGCAACAAGCCCCACCCCCTGCTCCCAGCAGCCCTCAGTCAGAGCAAGAAGCAGCCAGGTAAGTTGCAGAGCCTTCCCCGGCTCCCCGGTCCAAAACAGTCCAGTGGCACCTTTAAGACCAAGTTGTATTCAGTGACAAGCTCCCCCTCTTCTGCGAGGACAGATCTGCCCATCCCCCCCCCTCAACACCCACCACTCAGGCTCCACTGGACTGTTTTGGATTGCTAGCTATTGGGGGAGGGGGGAACGTGCAGATCTGTCCCCTCACAGAGGAGGGAGAGCTTGTACCTGAACAAAACTTGGTCTTAAAGGTGCCACTGGACTGTTTTGGATTGCTAGCTATCGGGGGGATGCGTAGAGCTGCCCTCACAGAGGAGGGAGAGCTTGTACCTGAAGGCGGGCCGAGGGGGCTCTGCAACTTACCTGGCTGCTTCTTGCTCTGACTGAGGGCTGCCGGGAGCAGGGGGTGGGGTTTGTTGCATGTGCCCACCCCCTGGGCTCTTTACTGCCGGAGCTCCGCTCCTGTGGGCTCCTGCAGGAAATGACCCCTGTGCGTGTGCATGAGTGCATATGCGTGTGCAGAAGCATATATGCACCCACTTGCATTTTTAAAGTGGCCGGGCAGTGTGCTCTGTGGCTGAGGCACTGCAGGAATGTGGATGCTTACCAGGGGACGGCTGCATGGGTAACCCACAGCAGGGTGTGCTGACTGGACGATATGCCCCACAATGTTTTAAACCGGTACGATTAGAGGCGGCGCCATATCGTGCCAAGCTGCCAGTGTGATCACACCCGTAGAAAGATAAAATGTCTGCTGATGGGCTCTGCTTCTTTCACCCCCTGGTTCTCCTACTGAGCAAGCCCAGTTTCCCAAACATCCTGCCTGCTTTCACGCGCTGTTCAGCTCCCACAATTTCCGGTGCGCCTCTCCCCACACAGACGCATAATGCAGGCGTTTACATGCCCACCAGCTAATTAAGCAGTCGAATGAGGGATTTTGTGTTCGCTGTTTAGGTGATCGCATTTTGGAAATGACTGCGGGGGATTCAGCTTCTTATTTTCTTGCCACGGGCCCCGGATAAAGGGTGCATGTGTGATTTTGGTTCCCAAAACTAGAAACACAGATCTGGGGGCGTCTTCAAACCTCCCCCCCCTTGCCTTTTGCCCTCAAACAGCATCCCTGTCAAAAGGAAGACTCTCTCATTTGGCATGCGGCGGATCGGTTTCATCCAGCATCTTGTTCTGCAGAGAAGATGAACGGGCCAAGCGGGAAGCATCGGTGGCTCTCCAGAGGGGCATTAAGCCGTCACTGTCATTGCTGGGAATGGCGACAGTCGGAGAGAGACAAAATACGTTCATACCCGTTGCGGCGACAGAGTGATGCTGTTTCTCTGCCTTGAGCGGCCACCAAAGAAGAGCCAGCAGTCTTCGCTTGCCAGGCAGGGGCTATTTTGCACACAAGAGAAGAGTGTCTATTTGCGTTTGCTTCATCAAACAGAAAAATGAAGGGGGACCCCCAAAGGCCATGTAATCCAGCCTCCGAGGAGTTCGGGTTGCCAGTTCTGGCGTGAGAAATTTGTGGAGAATTGGGGGCGGGGAGTACCTGTGGGGAGAGACTTCTGTTTCTCTTTGTAAAAGTAAAGGTAAAGGTTTCCCTTGCTCGAAAGCCAGTCGAATCCGACTCTAGGGTTGCGGTGCTCATCTCCGTTTCAAAGCCGAAGAGCCAGCGCTGTCCGAAGATGTTTCTGTGGTCATGTGGCCGTGGTCATGTGACTAAACACCAAGGCGCACGGAACGCTGTTACCTTCCCCACCGAAGTGGTACCTGTTTATGTATTTGCAATTTCTAGCTTTCAAACTGCTAGGTTGGCAGGAGCTGGAACTAGAGACGGGAGCTCACTCCGTCATGCGGCACACGCGGGTCTCAAACTGCTGAACTACCGACCTTCCACAGCCTGCAGTTCAGTGTCTTAACCACTTGAGCCACCGCAGCTCCTTGTTTCTCTTTGACTCTGTAGTAAATAGGGCTGCCAGCTTTCAGGTGGCACCAGATCTCCCGCTATTACACGTGATCCCCAGCCAACAGAGATCAGCTCCCCTGGAGAAAATGGCTGCTTTGGAGGGTGGACTCTGTGGCCTTGACCCACGCTGGGGCCCCTCCCCAAACCCCACCTCCCAGCCTCCACTTCCCAAGCCTCCGGGTGTTCCCCAACCCATAGCTGGCAACCAGTGTTCCCTCTAAGCTGAGTTAGTGTGAGCCAGCTCACCAGGCTTCCCAAGTACTTACCGCGATTCGGCGGGGGACACAGGCATCTTCGCAGGATCATTCCCGTGGGGACAACAGATGCGCCACACCATGCTGCCGCCAGGAAGTGACGCCGGGCGACGCTCTGGCAATGGGGTTGGAAACTCGATGGTACCATCGAGTTTCCAGCCACATTGCCAGAGCGTCGCCCAGCGTCACTTCCTGGCAACGGCATAGTCCTGGTGAATAAAGAGAACTTCCATGGTCAGAGACAGTCAACCTCTGAATCTCGGTGCCAGGAGGAAACATGAGAGGATGGCCTTGACCTCTCTGCCCTGATGTTGGCCCTCCAGAGAAACTGCTTGGTCACTGTGTGAGACGGGATGCTGGACTGGATGGACCCTCACTGGTCTGATCCAGCAGGGCTCTTCTTATGTTCTTATGACCATCCAACAGGGCTCTTCTTTGGTCCTTATCAGAGGAAGGCCTTGGCCTCTATGCCCTGTTGTTGGCCCTCCAGAGGAACTGGTTGGCCACTGTAGGAGACAGGATGCTGGGCGAGATGGACCACTGGTTTGATCCAGCAGGGCTCTTCTGAAGTTCTAATGAAGGCTTCAGCCTCTATGCCCTGTCTTTGGCCCTCCAGAGGGACTGGTTGGCCACCGCGTGAGGCGGGATGCTGGACCAGATGGACCACAGGTCTGATCCAGCAGGGCTCTTCTGATGTCCTTATCAGAAGACCTCGGCCTGTATGCCCTGTTGCTGGCCCTCCAGAGGAACTGGTCGGCCATTGTGTGAGACAGGATGCTGGGCTAGATGGACCACTGGTCTGATCCAGCAGGGCTCTTCTTATGTTCTAATGAAGGTTTTGACGACTATGTCCTGTTGTTGGCCATCGATAGGAGCTGGTTGGCCTCTGTGTGAGACGGGATGCTGGAGTAGATGGGCCACGGAACTGATCTAGTAGGGCTCTTCTTATTTTCTTATATTCTTGTGTAGGGGATGGACTTCACTCGGGGATAATGCTAGAAGGTCCACCTTCTGAAGTGGCCATTTCCTCCAGGGGACCTGATCTCTGTCACCTGGAGATAAACGGCAATCCCGGGAGATCTCCAGGCAGCACCTGGAGGTTGGCAACCCTGGTGACATGGCTCCCAGCCTCCACTGTGGGGCCCCTCCGCTTTCTCACCCCCCCCGACATCGATGGTGACTGGCCCTGGCCCTTGGGCCCTGGACTGGCTATGGCTCCCCAAACACCTCCACCTTTGTAGCTGCCGCCGGTGAGCTCCACCCAGCTCCCATCCCCGCCCATCCTCCAGTGTGGCTCTTGGCCTTCGTTGCCACGGGCACACAGAGAGCAGCCGTGTGAGCAGGGCTCTTTTTGTAGAAAAAGCCCAGCAGGAACTCATTAGCATAAGAGGCCACACCCAACAGCAGGAACTCATTAGCATATTAGGCCACACCCCTGACAGCACAGCTCATTGGCACATTAGGCCGCACCCCCATGTTACCAGAAGTGTGGTCATCCAGCCACACCCACCTTTCCCTTCTTATTCTGTTTACCTTGTTTGTTGTCAAAACCCAGGGCCTTTTTTAATAGCAGGAATTCCTTTGCATGTTAGGCCACACACCCCTAATGTAGCCAATCCGAATGAGTTTCTGTTGTTGGGTGTGGCCTATTATGCTAATGAGTTCCTGCTGGGCGTGGCCAACTCGGGAGCCAGCCGGAACTCCGTTCCTGTCCGTTCCTGCCCAAAAATAGCCCTGCGTGTGAGGCAGATCTTACCAGGGACGCCAGCCTCCAGGTGGGACCTGGGGATTCCCTGAAATTGCAGCTCATTTCCAGCCTACAGTTCCCCCTGGAGAGCATGGATGCTTTGGAGGGTGGACTCTGTGGCATTTTATGCCACTGAGCTCCTTCCCCAGGCTCCACCCCTCTTCTCCAAATCTCCAGGAGTTTCCCAACCTGGATCTGGCAACCTCACCACCCCATCCCCCGCTGGTGGCCAAGGGGCTGCACAACATGGGAGGAGGCGCTCCGTCAGATATCCTGAGCTCATTTAATGGAAGAAGAAGAAGAAGAAGAAGAAGAAGAAGAAGAAGAAGAAGAAGAAGAAGAAGAGGAGGAGGAGGAGATTGGATTTATACCCCGCCCTTCACTTGGAGTCTCAGAGCGGCTTACAACCTTCTTCCCTTTACTCTCCCCACCACAGACACCCTGTGAGAAGGGTGGGGCTGAGAGAGCTCTGACAGAAGCGGCTCTTTTCAAGGACACCTCTGACAGGACTATGGCTTGCCCAAGGTCCTCCAGCAGCTGCAAGTGGAGGAGTGGGGAATCAAACCCGGTTCTCCCAGGACACTTAACCACTACACCAAACTGGCTGACCATCAACAATATACCTATTTTTTATTTTTGTAAAGACAATCAACAAACTGGATGACCATCAACAATATATCTGTTTATTTGTTTAATGCCCATTTAAATCAAGTAGAAGAAGAAGAGGAGGAGTCTCTGAGCGGCTGACAATCTCCTTTCCCTTCCCCTCCCCACAACAGACACCCTGTGAGGTAGGCGGGGCTGAGAGAGCTCCTTTGAGGACTGCTCTTGAGAGAGCAGCTCTGAGAGAACTTATGACCGACCCAAGGTCACACCAGCAGCTGCATGTGGAGGTCTGAGGAATCAAACCTGGTTCTCCCAGATTAGAGTCCATACTCCTAGCCACTTCACCAAACTGGCTCACTACACCAAGTCCTGGCTCCGACACCTCTCAAGTTCCTGAAGTTCACATTCCAAAGGGCAACGCGAGTTCCAGATTTCAAACTTCACATTCAGGATGGATATGCTGCCTTTGGAACTGTGGGTGGATCCGCTTGTATTTTTAAAGCGTCACCATATTTTAAAACTGTCCCTTCTCGTGGTTGTGAATTTGGTTGCACAGACGTGACGGGCTGCGTAGAACCTCTTTGCCTGTGCCAGGGATGGAATAGGCTGCATTCAATCGCTCCACTTGGCTGATGGCGACAGCTTCCTCCGGTGTGTGGAGGCTTCCTCCAATTCTCTGGGACATTTTGCAGCAGAGGAAGGCTCCCGGTCCCTGTAGAAAACATTGCTGCTTGCTAACTGCTGCAGTGGAACAAAGACCAGTCCTCTCTTTGCTTTGGGTGACGAAGAACGCCGTCTTCTGTGTGAACCTGAGATAAAAAATTCTGTAATTAGCAACATATAGTAATTTCTCTTCCGGCATAATTGGGAGGCTTACCATTTAAGGATAACCCATAAAACCAGCCTATTATACGGCTCATTTGCCTGAAAACGATTGCAAATCTAACTATGTTATCAAATGTTATAGTTATCTCTGTGTGTGCGAGCGTCCAAAGGCGATATATTTTTTAATTCTTTGATAAAAACGGTGTCCTTTTTAAATTGCCGCCACTAAATCTTATAATTGTATTAGTTTTTAGTTACGACGAAGTTGTTCTCGGCGGCCGAGCGGCCAGAGGATAATTAATTAACACGGCATTCTGGAAAATGGAACGCCCTGGCAGCTTGGGCTTCCAAATGCAGAGTGTCGATACGGCAGATGCTGCCGGATCATCTGGGCGTCCTTTATTAACGTTTATTTCCTGGGATGTTTGTTGTTTCATGCCTCCCTAAATATTCGGATGATGTGCCAAGGAAAGACTCGTTCTGGGCCAGAATAGATTTACGGACATCCATCAAACCAAACGATATGATTTTACATAAAGCTGCATAACTCGATGTTGACAAGAAGACTTCGTACCCATTACAGCCCATGGAGGTGAGAGGCACTTTTCTCGAGGAGGGCTATGTTGGAGCAAGGTGACTTAGCAGCCCTGGACATTGGCGGGTGCTATGCTGCTCTAGGTGTTTCTATGTGTCATCTTCGTAATGAATGGGATACTTTTCTTTGTCTAACCTGGGAGCTTTCTCTGACTCCTCCCTCTTTTTCTGTGCCCTTTGGTGTAGTGGTTAAGTGCGCGGACTCTAATCTGGGAGAACTGGGTTTGATTCCCCACTCCTCCACTTGCACCTGCTGGATGACCTTGGGCAAGCCATAGTTCTGGCACAGCTGTTCTTGAAAAAGGGCAGTTTCTGTTAGAGCTCTCTCAGCCCCACCGACCTCACAGGGCGTCTGTTGTGGGGAGGGAAAGGGGATTGTAAACCACTCTGAGTGAAGGGCGGGGTATAAATCCAATCTCTTCTTCTTCTCTTCTTCTCTCTCTCCTTCTTGACCTACTCAGAGAAGGACACATCTACAGGTGTCTCCCATAGAAGCCACGCCATCTTATTCACACACATGTCCTAATTGTGCTAACAACCCCATTCTTTAGATCCGGCTTCTCTCCAATGCAATATGGATTATTCAGTTATTCAAGAGGGCTTTTCTACACAGGCAAATGATCCGCAAAGTTACTTGGAAAAATTATTAGGGACTGTGTCTATACTACTTTGCATAGCTTGCTGGAGCTTGGATCCTAGTGTAGAATTTTGCATCATTTAGTTGTGCGGTGTGAAAACTTGTTTCAGTTCTGTTTTTAGACTTTTGGTTGGTTCCATGACCCACATCCTATTGCGTTGTTTGTTTGTTTATATATTTTTGTGTGTGTGCATGCACCTGGAAGTCATGTCGACCTCTGGTGGCCAACCACTATTGGGGCCTGGAGGATATTCAGAGAGGTGGCTGAATAAAGCCTGCCTCTGTCCTCCTGATTTGGTATTCCAAGGAAGTCTCCCATCCAAGTACTAATCACAGTCAATCCTGTTTAGCTTCTGAGATCTGATGAGATCGGGCTTGCCTGGGGTATCCCGGTCAGGGCTCCTTTTGCATTGTTTATTGAATGCCCCATCTGTCAATTGCATTGACCGTGTAAGCCACCTTGAGTCCGTGAGAAAGGTGGACTATAAATAATGTAAACAAACAAACAAACACGGATGTTGTCATGATCTGGGCTGTGCCACCGGAGGCCTAGTAGGCCCAGGGAGCCTGGCTAGCAGGAGGGGAGGCTGGGCCTACAAACCCCACAAGGCCTTGGGAAGTTTTAGTGCCGATTTTGGCCAATAGGGAAGAAGAGGGCTGGGGAATAAAAGAACTGGTGCAAGAGGAAAAGCTGTTCTTCCCAAGGAACAGGGCCAGAAGAAAGGCTGCTGTGGGGAAGAAACTCTCATCCTGAGGGAAGGGTGAGTAGTCTAAGGCCACTTGAGATAGTGAGCTAGGGACCGTATATTTAGACGCGTTAGGGCATTTGATTTCTTTTCGCCCACTTACTGTTATTATTCCTGCACCTTGTTTGTTTTACCTCCTATAAAATAAACCATTTTCATTGTTCACTCTGCCTGGTCCTCACACTCATTTCAGCTAAAAGGGAGGTCTGAAGGCTTTGGAGGGGGCTCTGGGCCTTCTCAGAGGAGCCTAGAACCAGAGTGGTGGCAGCATCAGGTGACATCCCACTTGAGTCATGACAGGTACCTGCTTAGAGTTTATTTACTGCCCATGATACCACTCTTCTGTGATGGCGCAACTTTGGTCTATTAGCTGACGTATTTCCAAAAGGTTGTGCCCATCTCCCTTGTTGAGTTGGAGATGCTGTCTTTGAAGCTTATCATCTCACCCTACACTTTGAAAAGCCACCTCTCCACTTAGTTTTGTCTCTGGGAAATTTCGTCTTCACCGCAGGTGCCCTGTTAAATAATTGACTGGGATAAGCTTGGTTCATTAACATAAAAATACTCATTCCCTGAAGGCTGTGGTTTGGTTTTTCGCATGCAAATTGAGATAACTTTTAACTAAAACTGAATGGACTGATAGGTCCAGCCTATGATCTGGAGAAGCAGTGTGAGAGAAGAGAGAAGAGGAGAGATTGGATTTATAACCCTCCCTTCACTACCCGAAGGAGTCTCAGAGCGGTTTCAAATCTCCTTTCCCTTCCCCTCCCCACAACGGACACCCTGTGAGGGAGGTGGGGCTGAGAGAGCTCTTTCGAGGACTGCCCTTGAGAGAACACCTCTGAGAGAACTTGTGACTGACCCAAGGTCACGCCAGCAGCTGCAGGTGGAGGAGTGGGGAATCAAACCTTGTTTTCCCAGATTAGAGTCCGCGCTCCTAACCACTACACCAAACAGGCTCTGTGTAATGTGGTGTAATGGTGTAATGGTGTAATGGCTGGATTGCTGGACTCTGATCGGAGAGGTGGTGGAAAGTGCCTTCAAGTCACAGCTGACATGATGACCCCATTCTAGCCATATCTGAAGAAGTGAGCAGAGACTCATGAAATATCATCCCCTGTTGCAATTTTTTTTTGTCTTGAAGGTGCTACTGCACTCTGAAGAAGTGAGCAGTGACTCCCGAAAGCTCCTCCCCTGCCACAAATGTCGTTAGTCTTTAAGGTGCTCCTGGAACCTTGCCCTTTTCTACTGCTGCAGACAGACCAACACGGCTATCCATCTTGGTGTATTCACTGAAAACTGGCATCCCTTTATTTTGAATTGGAATGAAGCCAATCTAAGGCCCTGTTCATATGAGCCCATTTGGGCCGGGAGCTGGACGTAACGGGGGCGGAGCAAACCGGCGCGATCCCACCTCAACATCTGGGGAGCGTGCCGGATCCGTCCTGGTTCCGTCCCTTCCAGCGTTGCTCCACGCCAAAAAAGAACCACCTCCCGAGGTGGTTCTTTCTGAAGGGCCGCAGCAACGCTGGCCGTGGGATCGCCGGCGCGTCCTTGCGCCGGCGCATCCCCGGCTCCTGGCCGAACTGCGCATGTGTGAGCATGCGCAGTTCGCCAGGCTCCCCTTCCCACCGTCGCATTCTCCCCAGCATCTGATCGTGCCGGGGAGCGTTGCGACGCGGCTCGGGGGATCCGTGAGATCCCGCCGCGCCGTCCCAACTTTGCTGCGGCTCACTTTAGCCGCGGTACGAGCGTCGTATTCCCTGCCGTGTGGCAGGGACCAAAGGAACTGTTAAAAGAGATCATTTTGAAATCTATTTGTTTAAGGAAATCCTAGATACAGCAGTATAATAGATATGACTATGGATTGATTTCTAGTCGACGGCATGATTGTCATCGTCAAATTATTACTGTTTGGCTGGAACTGCCGAGTGTACTGTTAAAACCGGTAATTGAATTTATCTGTCAAATTGTTTATATATTTATACACTGGGTTTCTTTTTTGTAAATAAGCCACAAGGGAGACTGCAACCCAGAAATCACAAGGAGACAGAGACGGGGAAGGTCAGCTATGGAGGAGCGAGAAAAGACCCTTAAGGGTCAGGATGTGCCCCTGGCGGCCAAGATTGAGACCGATTTCCCACAAACCGCTGCTCTGCCCTCACTCTTCCTTTCCCCCTGATTGTATGTGTCAATTTCCCACTACTTGCTGTGCGGCCGATTTCAGGATCGAAAAGACGCGGGGGAAACCGGGTGAAGCTGCGGGTCAAAATGCGGCCGCGCAGGAAGTAGTGGGAAATTGACACATACGATCGGGGGGGGGGGGGGGGGGGAGAGGAAGAGCGAGGGCGGAGCAGCGGCTTGTGGAAAATCGGCCAGAGATAATTCACGCCGTAGCATCCCCCCTTACTATCTGTGGACGTGAACGTTGGACAATGAAGAATGCCGATAGGAAGAATGTGGATTCCGTTGAAATGTGGTGTTGGAGGAGAGTTTTATGGAAACCGTGGATTGCCAAAAAGACAAAGAAGTGGGTCCTAGATCAAAGCAAGCCTGAACTCTCCCTAGAAGCTAAAATGACCAAACTGAGGCTATCGTTCTTTGGTCACATCATGAGAAGACAAGACTCACTGGGAAAGACAATCATGCTAGGAAAAGCAGAAGGCAGCAGGAAAAGAGGAAGACCCAGCGTTAGATGGATGGACTCCGTCAAGGAAGCCACAAAGGCCCTCAGTTTGCAAGACCTGAGCAAGGCTGTGAACGAGAGGACTTTTTGGAGGATATTAATTCATTTGTTGTTGTCCAGTCGCACAGTCGAGTCCGACTCTTTGCGACCCCATGGACCACATCACGCCAGGCCCTCCTGTCTTCCGTCGTGCTCCGGAGTTTGCTTAATTTCATGTTCGTTGCATCGATAACACTGTCTAACCATCTCATCCTTTGCCATCCCCGTCTTCTTTGACCTTCCATCTTTCCCAGCATCGGGGTCTTCTCCAGTGAGTGCTCCCTTCTCATTGGGTGGCCAAAGTATTTGAGCTTCAGTTTCATTATCTGGCCTTCCAGGGAACAGTCAGGGTTGATTTCTTTGAGGATTGACTGATTGGATCTCCTTGAAGTCCAAGGGACTCTCAAGAGTCTTCTCCAGCACCATAGTTCAAAAGAATCTATTCTTCGGCTCTCAGCCTTCCTTATAGTCCAACTATAATTAATTCATAGGGTCGGAAGCTACTTGGTGGCCCTGAACACACAGACATACCCCACTTGTTGACAAGCTCGAGCGTGTCCAGAAGAGGGCAACCAGGATGGTGTGAGGATTGGACTCCAAGTCTTATGAGGAAAGGATGAAAGAGCTGAGTATGTTTAGCCTGGGAAAGAGAAGGCTTAGAGGGGACATGTTTGAAGGGCTGTCACGTAGAAGATGGAGCAGTTCTATTGTCTCTTGCTCCGGATTGCAAGGCTAGCTCTAATGGGTGGAAATTACAAGGGCTAAATATCAGGAGAAACTTCCTAGCTGTGAGAGTGCTTGAGCAGTGGAACAGTCTGCCTCGGGGGGGGGG
>NW_015166461.1:391644-404455 GCF_001447785.1 Gekko japonicus | reverse complement strand
ATGCTCCTTCACTGGATGTTTTCAAGCGGAGGCTGGACGACCATCTTCCGGGAGCAGGGGGTTGGATGAGATAACCTGCAAGGTCCCTTCCAACATTGTATGATTCTCCAACGGGGACCCAAAGTAGCTTGCATCATTCTCCTCTCCTCCCTTTTATCCTCACAACTACCCTGTGAGGTAGCATAGGCTGAGAGAGTGGGACTGGCCCAAGGTCGCCCAGCGAGCTTCCACGGCACGAGTAGGGATCTGAACCTGGCTCTTCCAGACATCGGCTCTTCCAGACTCTGAACCACTACACCACATTGGTGTGGGTGAGCTTTGGCGAGAAGCCGTGCCCTTGCTTTTGCAGTTCTGCTCCTGCAGAGTTTACCTGGATCCCCTTATGAGCTCATAGCCTCGAATCTCACCGTTTACGTGCTTTAGAAGAAACTGCCCGGGCTCACAAGCAGGCCTCACTGAAGCGGGAAATCAAAATATTAGGAAAGAACGCAACAATACTGTGAGTGTTTTGTGTCAATTTGGAAATAATGCAACTGGGCACATTTGGCCTCTTCCAGGTGGTTTAAATTTACCAAAGTGCGCAATCACACTGCAGCCGGCAGCGGCAAAAAAGATGCATAGCTTATCGACTCTCGGAGATGAAACTGCGCGGGGACGGCGGCTTGGAGTTCCAGCCTGCCGAACATGTCCCCGGAGATGTTGCTGTTGATGCATCAGCTGTAACCTAAAATATTGACTTGATAAAGTAATTGAATCCCAGAGACATGTTTCAGATGGAAGGCGCTTGGCAAATGATTACACAAAATGAGAGCCGGGCCCAGAGGTAATGGACTTTGTGGGGGGATTCGCGCCTATCAGTCTCCGGGAACAGGAGGAAGAAAAGGTGCCGGAGTGACTCTGCGTGAACTTCATGCTTAGATTACTAAGCAGGTGGAGAAAGCCCTTCTCTCGTGAAATATTTCTCCGTTCTGCTTCCCGTCTCGGTATCCAATGGATCCGCAGGGGCTCCAGTTGCAGGGGCGGCAGGAGTCGGGTTTCCCTGCAGGAACGCTGCTATATATATATTTTTTTGGGGAAACAATTCCAAGTTTATTTCAGATGTTCTGCTACAAATAAAGAAACACGACGAAGGGCTTCTCTGTCCCTCGGTACAATGCAGACTGCTGACATGAGCAGCCTCGCTTTGCACGGGGGCCGTGCGAAGGAGGGAGAGGAAGTTTAACTTTTCGGCCCCCGCTCAGTTTCACAGACTGAAACTGGTCTCTCTGTTTTGTTACTTCTTTCAAAACTGGGCTTTGGCTGAATATAGATCCTCACCACAGCCTTTCTTTCTCTCAATACAGTCAGGAACAAAGGGAGATGGCAGCAGTAAATAAAAGATTAAGCATTTTTTTAAGAAGAAGAAGAAGAGAGAGAAGAGATTGGATTTATACCCCGCCCTTCACTACCCAAAGGTGTCTCAGAGCAGCTTACAAACTCCTTTCCCTTCCCCTCCCCACAACAGACACCCTGTGAGGTGGGTGGGGCTGAGAGAACTCTGACACAAACTGCTCTTTCAGGAACAGCTGTGCCAGAGCTTGTGACTGACCCAAGGTCACATCAGCAGGTGCAAGTGGAGGAGTGGGGAATCAAACCCGGGTCTCCCAGATTAGAGTCCGCGCACTTAACCACTACACCAAACTGGCTTTATTAACTTTAAACCTTTATTACCTTTAAAGCCCTATATGGCGATGGTCCGACATACCTGAGGGACTGCCTTTCCCCATACATACCCCAGAGAGCACTACAATCGGGGTCTCAAAACCAATTGGCCCTCCCGGGCTCCAAGGATGCCAGGCTGGCCACTACCAGGGCCAGGGCTTTTTCGGTGGCGGCTCCTACCTGGTGGAATGAGCTCCCGGAGGAGATCAGGGCCCTGTGGGACCTTTTACAGTTCCGCAAGGCCTGCAAGATGGAGCTCTTCCACCAGGCCTTCAACTAGGAGCCGCCACCACTATGCCATCAACTACCTTAACTATAGAGCCCTGGTCCTCGGTTTTTGACATCTAGCCTGTGCCGCCCTTGTACTAGGAAGATCATGAGCAGAATGAGTGTTAGACCACTGTGTGCACTCATAAAGGAAGCCATCCTAAAGAACGAATTGACCAGCACCAGCACTCTATGAATTATGTATAATTGAATTGTTTTTAGATGATTTTATGTGGATTTGAATGGTTATTTATGCATTGATCAGTGTGAGCCGCCCTGAGCCTGCTTTGCGGGGAGGGCAGGGAATAAATAAAATGAATTGTTGTTGTTCAGTCGCACAGCCGAGTCTGACTCTTCGTGACCCCATGGACCAGATCACGCCAGGCCCTCCTGTCTTCCGCCGTCCTCTGAAGTCGGCTCAACTTCATGTTCGTTGCATCTATGACACTGTCTAACCATCTCATCCTTTGCCATCCCCGTCTTCTTTGACCTTCGATCTTTCCCAGCATCAGGGTCTTCTCCTCCAGTGAGTGCTCCCTTCTCATTGGGTGGCCAAAGTATTTGAGCTTCAGTTTCAGGATCTGGCCTTCCAGGGAACAGTCAGGGTTGATTTCTCTTAGGATTGACTGATTTGATCTCCTTGCAGTCCAGGGGACTCTCAAGAGTCTTCTCCAGCACCATAGTTCAAAAGAATCTATTCTTCGGCACTTGGCCTTCCTTATAGTCCAACTCTTGCAGCCATACATGACTACTGGGAATACCATTGCTTTGACCATGCGGACTTTTGTTGGCAGGGTGATGTCTCTACTTTTTATCATGCTGTTGAGGTTCGCCATCGCTTTCCTCCCAAGGAGCAGGCGTCTTTTGATTTCATGGCTGCTGTCAAAATGAATCAAATGAACGAAATAAAATAAATGAAGAGTCCATGGCGCGAGTGGGGATGCCAAGTTGGTTCTCCCAGATCCTGGTCTAACCCTGTAACTCCGATACCACGCTGGCTCTCACCATTTCCATTTCATGGTCTACGTTTTGTATGTATAAATGTATAGCCTTGCTGAGCAGTTGGCTGTGTTCCATGCCCACTTGGCAAACCGTGCAGAGGTAAGCCCAGGTTTTCTAGCAAGCCACCCCTCCAAGCTGACCCTGATCTCACTTCTGGCCTGGCAGCCTATATCCCTCTCGGGTCCTGACCCATCATTTGAGAGGCACAGTCGGAAGGACACTTGCAGCTTTCCCAGTCAATGGCATTTTTGCCTGTCCCAAATGGAGGTCGGGTGGGATCCAGGTAGGCTGCCATCTCCAGCTTGGGCAATTCCAGGAGGTTTGGGGGACGGAGCCTGGGGAAGGCAGCGTTTGGGGAGGGGAAGGACGTCAGTGCGGTATAATGCCATAGAGTCATAAGAACATAAGGGAAGCCATGTTGGATCAGGCCAGTGGCCCATTCAGCCCAACACTTGAGTCACACAGTGGCCAAAACCCCAGGGGCCATCAGGAGGTCTACCAGTGGGGCCAGAACTCTAGAGTCCCACCCACGCTTGCCCCCCCCAAGCACCAAGAAAACAGAGCATCACTGCCCCAGACATAAGAACATAAGAGAAGCCATGTTGGATCAGGCCAGTGGCCCATCCAGTCCAACACTCTGAGTCACACCGTGGCCAAAACCCAGGGGCCATCAGGAGGTCCACCAGGGGAGCCAGATCTCCACCAGCTCTCCCACTCTTGCCCCCAAAGAACCAGGAACACAGAGCATCACTGCCCCAGACAGAGTGTTCCATCTATGCCTTGTGGCTAATAGCCACTGATGGACCTCTGCTCCAGATGTTTCTCTAATCCCCTGTTGAAGCTGTCTATGCTTGTAGCTGCCACCACTTCCTGTGGCAGCGAATTCCACATGTTCATTACTCTTTGGCTGCACCCTCCGTAATGGCAATTTTCTCCAGGGGACCTGATCTCTGCCACCTGGAAACCAGTGGTAATTCCAGGAGATCTCCAGGCCCCACCTGGATGTTGGCAACCTTAGGTCTAGACATGTTTTTCTTACTAAGGTCCCGTTCACACTAGGCGATTTGGGCCGGGAGCGGGACAGTTCGGGGGTGGAGCAAACCGGCGCGATCACACCACAACATCTGGGAAGCGTCCTGCTTCCGTACCCGAACTGGCCCTTTCCCGCGAAAATCCGCCGCAACTTGCAACCACCTACCTTGGTGGTTCATCGAAAAGCTGCACGGCAAGCCGGGTGTTTGATCGCTGGCGCGTCCTTGCGCCGGCAGAATCCCGGCCCGTAGCCGAACTGCGCATGCTCCGACATGCGCAGTTCGGCCGGCTTCCGGTCAGGGCCGTGTTTTCTCCCCGGCGTTTGATCGTGCCGGGGAGAAAAGGCGCCGCGGCCAGGGGATCTGTGGGATCCCGCCGCGGCGTCTCAACGTTGGCGCGGCTTTTCCCCTGCCGTGTGGCGGGGCCATAGTGTGGCAATGGCCAGGGAAGTGGTTTTTCCCAGGGCTGTTGCCTATGCCTGGAGAAAGCCAATTTCCCCCTGCAAATCCTGCCTCTTGTTCTATCCTACCCTCGTCTATTACAGAGATAGCTTCTCCAGACATGGGAGCAGTTTAAGAAAAGAATTTGGCTATAATCCCGTTCAAGCTTGCTTATGAATAAGTTCCAATAGACACACTGGGGTTTACTTCTGAGCAGGGCTATTTTCCTGGGTTTTGACAACAAACAAGGGCCCCTGCCATACGGCAGGGAAAACATGGGGCGAAGCGCGGCTTTTAAAAGCCGCGCCAAAAAAGAAACACCACAGCGGGATCCCATGGATCCCGTTAGTCGCGCACCATTGCTCCCCGGCACGATCAGATGCCGGGGAGGAAGAGACGAGTGGGAGGGGGAGGCTGCCGAACTGCGCATGCTCGAGCATGCGCAGTACGGCAGGGGGCAGGGGATGCGCTGGTGAAAAGATGCGCCGGCGATCCCACGGCCGCATTTGCCGTGGCCCATTCAATTGAACCACCCAGGTAGGTGGTTCTTTTTTGATGCGCGTTTTGGGCGGTTGGGACGGATCGGGGACGATTGCCAGATGTTGCTGTGTGATCGCGCCCGTTTGATGCGGCCCCGATCCGTCCCTCTCCCGGCCCAAAACGCCTCGTGTGAACAGGGCCAAGGTAAACAGAATAACAAGCAAAAGGTGGGTGTGGCTGGATAACCACACTTCTGGTAACATGTGGGTGCATCCTAATGTGCTAATGAGCTGTGCTGTCAGGGGTGTGGCCCAATATGCTAATGAGTTCCTGCTGTTGGGTGTGGCCTATTATGCTAATGAGTTCCTGCTGGGCTTTTTCTACAAAAAGAGCCTTGCTTCTGAGTAAACATGCACACAGTTGTGTTTTAAGAGAGAGAGAGAGTGTGTGTGAAATAAGATAGAGGTCTATAAAATTGCTAACCGTGTGGATTGAGGGATATTGGCCCTGGTTACATGGGCCAGATAACGCGGGGGGGGGGGGGAGGCGTGGTTATTTGTGTCACTACCTGATCTGATGCTGCGGTGGCAGAATGTGGTTGTTTCCAGCGGCGCATGTTTCCGGCACGCTTCAATGCGGCAAGAAGAGCGCGCTGGAGCGATCAGACGGAGGAGGTCCGTCTGCGGCCCGTCACAAGCTTTTGATAGTGGATTTTCACAGGTACCTTTTAACTCCGGGTCTTTGGTCAGACGGGACGGGTTGGTTACAGGTGCACAACGCTTGCCAGATGTGCCTGTTTGATCACACCTGTAAAACCCACCAGGCATCCTTGAGTATCCCGCGGCAACTTCTGCATGTGATCGGGGCCATCGTTTCCTCTCCTCACGCACCACACACCTCTTTCCAGCTGACCCAATTGGCAAACGGTTAAGGACAGGGCAAAGGAAGGATTTTTGTCATAGAATCATAGAATTTAAAATCTGGAAGGGGCCTAAAGACCATCCAGTTAAAGGCCCTGCACCACACAGGCTGACCTAAAACATCCCTGACAAATAACTGTACCATCTCCAGTTAAACATCTTCAAGGAGGGAGTAGAAAAGAGCAAGAGTCCAGGAGCACCTGAAAGACTAACAAAATTTGTGGCAGGGGAGGAGCTATTGTGAGTCACTGCTCACTTCTTCAGAGTCCAGGAGCACCTGAAAGACTAGCAAAATTTGTGGCAGGGGAGGAGCTTTTGGGAGTCACTGCTCACTTCTTCAGATTCCAACAGCACCTGAAAGACTAACAAAATTTGTGGCAGGGGAGGAGCTTTCGGTAGTCACTGCTTACTTCTTCAGAGTCCAGTAGAACCTTAAAGACTAACAAAATTTGTGGCAGGGGAGGAGCTTTTGTGAGTCGCTGCTCACTTCGTCAGAGTCCAAGAGCACCTTCAAGACGAACAAAATTTGTGGCAGGGGAGGAGCTTTTGTGAGTCACTGCTCACTTCGTCAGAGTCCAGGAGCACCTTCAAGACTAACAAAATTTGTGGCAGGGGAGGAGCTTTTGTGAGTCACTGCTCACTTCGTCAGAGTCCAGGAGTACCTTCAAGACTAACAAAATTTGTGGCAGGGGAGGAACTTTCGGTAGTCACTGCTCACTTCTTCAGAGTCCAGTGGAACCTTAAAGACTAACAAAATTTGTGGCAGGGGAGGAGCTTTTGTGAGTCACTGCTCACTTCGTCAGAGTCCAGGAGTACCTTCAAGACTAACAAAATTTGTGGCAGGGGAGGAGCTTTCGGTAGTCACTGCTCACTTCGTCAGAGTCCAGTAGAACCTTAAAGACTTAGCCAAATTTGTGGCAGGGTAGGAACTTTGGTTAGTCGCCGCTCACTTCTTCAGAGTCCAGTAGGACCCTAAAGACTAACAAAATTTGTGGCAGAGGAGGAGCTTGCATGAGCCACAGCTCACTTCTTCAAGGAGGGAGAACCAACAACATCCCTGTGCGACCAGTTCCACCACTGAACTGCCCTTATGTTTAAAAAGTTTTCCTAATATCCCACCGCTGTTTCCATGTCTGTAGTTTAAACCCATTATTACGAATCCTCTCCTCCGCTACCAACTGAGACCACTCCCAACAAAACCCAACAATGTGGAATTTGTTGCCACAAGACATGGCGAGGCCCCTGACACGATGCATGCATTTACTCCTGCCTGCATTTAACAATACTTCTATATTTCCTCTCTGCAAAATGCATATTCAAGGCAGCTTGTGATCTATGCAGAACAATAAAATACAGGGAGACCTATAAAGAGCGGCAGGCGGGAATAAAAAGGAAGGAGGGAACCAGCGATGCGAAGAACCCAAATTCCATGCGGCAGAATGATAATCACCACTTGCAGAGTTAGCAGAGGCATGTGGGAGAATTGGACCATCTTTGCCTAGGGCGGCATCATGGCCGATTAATCAGCTGAGGTCTGTTAGACCTGATACTACAAAATGGAGCCTCCAAGAAGCATTGCACCGATGGGAACATAAGGGTTGACTTCCATGAGATGTGGTCTTCTGCGATGGGCCCAGTAGCTCACCCTGGACTGTTTGGGGAAGGGCCCTGGCTCAGTGGAAGAGCCTGTGCTTTAATTGCAGAAGGTCCCAGGTGTTGGAAATGTGTGACTTGCAAGGTCTAGATTCCAGTCATTGGCCCCGGTCATACAGAGAATTTGCCGCACGAAAGGCGCGAATGTCAGGCGGATTTTCGGGGTGTGATCACACTGCAACATCAGGGAAGCGTAGCACACCCATAGCCAACTCGTGGCATCCTGTCAAAGATGCGGAGTTTAAAAGTACGTACCAAGGAAAGTGCACTAGTATCCGGAAAATGTGCATTACAGGTGGGCGTCTGATCGTGGGAGCGCTAGTATCCTGTGGCATCCGGTGCCCATCCACGTCCCATTGCAAACTGGATGTTTTTCGTAAGTGCATGCGCACAAACACGACACTGAAAACAGTGCTGCTCCGCGGAACTGTACATGTGCACAAACGCAAAACGCTTGTGTGATTGTGCCGCGCCGCTTCTTTGCCACACAGCAGCATCGCCGTGTGATCGCCAGCTAACAGCCTAAGCACGGAGACTCGGGGGACCGTGTGTTCGGGCTACCGTGCTTAATTTTGCTCCGGGGCGAACAGCCACGCCTCCCCCGCCCGCGTTATCTGGCCCGTGTGACTGGGGCCTTTATAGGGTTAATCTGTTCTACCTTCTGTACTATTGCTTAGACTGACCTGGAAGGGAAACTTGGCTCAGAGCCAATGGGAAGATAGTCCGGGAAAATCTAAGTCTGTTTACTAGCAATCATTGGTTACTGTGTTCAGGTGACTTTCTTCTAGGGGTCAAGAAGAAGAAGAAGCTCCATTGTTGTGTGACCATGTGTTCTGCGCTGTAAGGATCTAAAGATGTAGCTCTAGATATCTCTTTTGCTTTGTAACTTTCCATGTGAACCCTTCCCTTAGAAATAAAGCTTTTTACATAGGAAGAAATGTCTCCTCTCCAGTGAAGCAAAGATCCATTGGAAACTCTGAGTATTTAAGTATTTTTGCCTATTTTCCCAACACCAGGTTCAATCCCTAGTTTCTCCAGTTAGAAGGACCAGGCTGCTGATGGTCGAATTCAGTATGAGACAGCTTCATATAAGTTTGTTTGGCTTAACAGCACATAGAAGAAGAAGAAGAGATTGGATTTATACCCCGCCCTTCACTACTCGAAGGAGTCTCAGAGTGGCTTATGAACTCCTTCCCCTTCCTCTCCCCAGAACGGACACCCTGTGAGGTGGGTGGGGCTGAGAGAACTCTGACACAAACTGCTCTTTCAGGAACAGCTGTGCGAGAGCTTGTGACTGACCCAAGGTCACAACAGCATGTGCAAGTGGAGGAGTGGGGAATCAAACTCGGTTCTCCCAGATTAAAGTCCGTGCACTTAACCACTACACCAAACTGGCTCTCTCTGCCTCTGCACCGTAGATGGGTCTTTGGGTCTGCTCTGGCAGATCTGACTCCTTCCACTTGCCCACTTTTCTCCCCCAATTACCAGTTTTGTTCCAAGAGTGTTGGGGTGGGAAAAGCAAAGCCTCCGACTGCAACGCTGCATCCTGTCGTCTCAGTGCTCCGGCACATTGCCTCATTAGCTCTGATGGATGTTTTGTGTTCCAGCCATGGCTCGTCAAAACACCGAGTGGACAGTGACAGCCACTCTGGGCCGGCTTTGGCTGACAGCGACAACAAGATGGACCTGCTCAGTGCAAACGGGTGCTGGGAGCGGCCGTCGCTGGCAGGAGGGGGGAAGCAGAGATGGCTGCCTTGAGTGAGAGACTCAGGGAGAGTTCTTAGAGGGCGGTTTTCACTGGGGGAGTTTATCGACTGAAAAGCGACATCTGTTCCTTGTGTCTGTAAATGTGCTGCGTTGTTCCAAGAGGCAACCTTGAGAAATTCATGTGCTGAGAAATAATTTGCTGCTTCTTAGAATCATAGAGGTGGAAGGGACCTCCAGGGTCATCTAGTCCAACCCCTTGCACAATGCAGGAAATTCACAAATACCACCCCCAACCACACCCCCAGTGACCCGTTCCATGTCCAGAAGATGACAAAAAAACCCCTCCAGGATTGCTGGTCAAACTGGCCTGGAGAAAAATTACTTCCTGGCCCCAAAGTGGCGATCAGCATTTCCCTGGTCTCGTAAGAAAGGGCCACGAGAACTAAGCACGGAGGCGACCCTTCCTGCCCTCCCTCTCAGGATCTGTCCAAGTTTACAGAATCCACATTGCTGTCAGATGGCCATCTAGCCTCTGCTTGACAACCTCCAAAGAAGGAGAGCCCACCACCTCCCGAGGAAGCCTGTTCCACTGAGGAATTGCTGTAAGTGGCAGGAAGTTCTACCTAATGTTTAGCCAAAAATTCTTCTGATTTAATTTCAACCCGTTGGTTCTGGTCTGTCCTTCTGGGGCAACAGAAAACAACTCCGCTCCATCCTCTATATGACAGCCCTTCAAGTACTTGAAGATGGCTACCATATCCCCTTTCAGTTGTTTCCTCTCCATGCTAAACATACCCAGTTCCAGGGGTCATTTCCTACCTCTGATCTCGTATCCCTTCTCTGCCATTTGATTTATAACCCCCCCTTACTCATTAACTGAAGGGGGAGGCATAATTATATCATTATTTCAGATGATTCACTTTAAAACACGCACTTGTTAATTGTTACCTTGTTCGTATCGGGGATGACTGTTTTCTCTAGAAAAATGTTAATCACTTTGCTCTTTTTGAAAAAAAAAATTAACTTCTTTTACATAATGTTATAATGAGCATTTGAGAGAACCCATCAAGGATCCATCAACGCCCTGCCTTCCCCCTCCCGGCATCTCCATGGCAACGGGATGTATTTTCCTCCTCGGTTTTACCTGTCCTTAAACTGAAAAATGTGAGCTTCTCCGTCCAGACGTTTGGAAAATCAAGGCTGCCTGCTGAGCGGCAGAAGGGTAACCGTGCTCTGGACTGTGGGCAGATCAGGTTTCTTTTATTTTTTGGCTTTGCGGTGGCAGTGGAATTTTATTTATTGATTTATTTGGTATTTTTCCATTTTGTGTGTGCGTGTGTGTCCGTGCCTGGAAGTCATGGCGATACACAATACAAGAACTAGTGGGCACTCCATGAAATTGCTGAGCAGTCGGGTTAGAACAGACAAAAGGAAGTCCTTCTTCACCCAAAGAGTGATGAACACATGGAATTCACTGCCACAGGAGGTGGTGGCGGCTACAAGCATGGGACGGCTTCAAGAGGGAATTCGATAAGCATATGGAGCAGAGGTCCATCAGTGGCTATTAGCTACGAGGTATAGATAGGGACTCTCAGTCTGGGGCAAGGGATGCTCTGTATTCTTGGTGCTTGGGGGAGGCAACAGCGGGAGGGCTTCTAGTGTCCTGGCCCCACCGGTGGATCTCCTGATGGCTCCTGGTATTTTTGGCCACTGTGTGACACAGAGTGTTGGACTAGATGGGCCATTGGCCTGATCCAACATGGGCTTCTCTTATGTTCTTATGTGCCAGTTTGGTGTAGTGGAGAGCCAGTTTGGTGTAGTGGTTCAGTGCGCGGACTCTAATCTGGGAGAACCGGGCTTGATCCCCCACTCCTCCACTTGCACCTGGCTGGATGACCATGGGGAAGCCATGGTTCTGATAAGAGCTGTCCTTGAAAAAGAGCAGTCTCTGTCAAGAGCTCTCTCAGCCCCACTTACCTCACAGGGTGTCTGTTGTGGGGAGGGGAAGGGAAGGGAGTTTGTAAGCCACTCTGAGACACCTTTGGGTACTGAAGGGCAGGGTATAAATCCAATATCCTCCTCTTCTTCTTCTCTCAGAGCTGTTCTCTCAAGGGCAGTCCTCGAAGGAGCTCTCTTAGCCCCACCTACCTCACAGGGTGTCTGTTGTGGGGAGGGGAAGGGAAAGGAGATTGTAAGCAGCTCTGAGACACCTTTGGGTACAGAAGGGTGGGGTATAAATCCAATCTCTTCTTCTTCTTCTCTCAGAGCTGTTCTCTCAAGGGCAGTCCTCGAAGGAGCTCTCTCAGCCCCACCTACCTAACAGGGTGTCTGTTGTGGGTAGGGGGAGGGAAAGGAGATTGTAAGCCACTCTGAGACTCCTTTGGGTAGTGAAGGGCCATGGGGTATAAATCCAATCTCTTCTTCTTATGACCTCTGGCGAGTCACAATTCCTACTCGGGCATGGAGGGCGTTCAGAGAAGTGGCTCAATAGCCTGCCTCTGGCCTCCCGGCCCTGGTATCCTTTGGAGGTCTCCCACCCAAATACTTGCCAGGGTCGGCCCTGCTTAGCTTCCGAGATCGGATGAGATTGGGCTTGCCGGGGCTATCCAGGTCAGGGTTGGGAGGGAACTTTTTGACTTGCGCCGTGTAAAGAGAATGCAGAGCAGTGCAATAAGGAAGCCAACGTGGCGTAGTGGTTGAGAGCGGAAGGACTCTAATCTGGAGACCTGGGTTTGATTTCCCACTCCTGCTCCACGTGAAGCTTGCTGGGTGACCTTGGGCCAGTCACGGTTCTCTCAGGGCTTTCTCAGCACCACCTAGGTTCGTTCGTGAACTGAACCAGTTCGTGGATTGAGAGGGAACACAGCCCCTTTAAGCCAGGTTTGCAGAAAGCCCTAAAAACGTCTGAATGGTGGGGAGGCAGTCAGCCTCTGAATCCCAGAGGCAGGAGGCCACATCAGGGGAAGGCCTCAGCCTCTGTGTCCTGTTGGTCCTCCAGAGGAAGTGGTTGGCCACTGTGTGAGACGGGCTGCTGGACTGGATGGACCGCTGGTCTGATCCTGCAGGGCCCTTCTGATGTTCTTTTGAAGGCCTCAGCCTCTCTGCCCTGTTGTCGGCCCTCCAGAGGAACTGGTTGGCCACTGTGTGAGACAGGATGCTGGAGTGGATGGACCACTGGCCTGATCCAGCAGGGCTCTTCTGAAGTTCTTATTAGCAAGGGGCTTCCTGACCCAGCTGAGAATTCCGATACATGAAGACCACCTACAAGCATGGACGGCATCAAAAGGGAATTAGATAAGCATATGGAGCAGAGGTCCATCAGTGGCTATTAGCCACAAGGTATAGCTAGGGGCTCTGGGGCAAGGGATGCTCTGTCTTCTTGGTGCTTGGGGGGGCGGGCAACAGTGGGAGGGCTTCTGGTGTCCTGGCCCCACTAGTGGACCTCCTGGTGGCACCTGGTATTTTTGGCCACTGTGTGACACAGAGTGTTGGACTGGATGGGCCTTTGGCCTGATGCAACATGGTTTCTCTTATGTTCTTATGTTCTTATTAGGAAGGAAGGAAGGAAGGAAGGAAGGAAGGGAGGGAGGGAGGGAGGGAGGGAGGGAG
>NW_015166461.1:390021-391519 GCF_001447785.1 Gekko japonicus | reverse complement strand
GAAGGAAGGAAGGAAGGAAGGAAGGAAGGAAGGAAGGAAGGAAGGAAGGAAGGAAGGAAGGAAGGAAGGAAGGAGATTGGATGCTCTGTCTTCTTGGTGCTTGGGGGGGGTCAACAGTGGGAGGGCTTCTGGTGTCCTGGCCCCACTGCTGGACCTCCTGTTGGCCCCTGGTATTTCTGGCCACTGTGTGACACGGAGTGTTGGACTGGGTGGGCCTTTGGCCTGATCCAACATTGGCGTCTCTTATGTTCTTATGTCTTTTGGGGATCCTGTGGTGTCTTTTGGGGATTCCCTCCACAATCCACACACCCCATTCTGAAAGACATCTGCTACTCATAACAATTCAAGAGCCCAGGGTCCAGTGGCACATCACGCACTGCTGATGAACTGGATGTGGCTCAGCATGCGCGCTCCCAAGGTGGTGCGGCGCCTTGTTTGCCAACACTGAACAAATGGCAGAAGTAATATCGACTCATGAAAAACAAATCTGGAAAGAGCTAATTCAATTAGATATTCCACTCTTGGTGTGGCAGTTTCAGCTTCTCCGTGGCTATAATCCTTACTGGCAAAAACAGGGAGCGAACAGAAGGTGGTGGAGAAGGCTGGCCGGCCGCGCCAATCTGTCCTTCCATCTGGAAAGTCGGTGGTCTTTGGAATAATCATCAAGTTACACGCGAAAGAGTCGTCCGGGGGGATTCCTCGCCCCCCTTCAGCCCCCTCCCCAAATAGAACAGGACGACATCTTGCCATCGGGGGAACTGTGGAAAATGAAAGGGATGCAGATGGAGTGAAGGACGAAGGAAAACTCATGTAAACACAACTGGCTCTGGTATTTTCTTCTTTTATTAGTGGCCTTTCTAGAGAAACCAGCCCACATCTATTCTGCAGGATGTTGAAGAAGAAGAAGAAGAAGAAGAAGAAGAAGAAGAAGAAGAAGAAGAAGAAGAAGAGGAGGAGGAGGAGGAGGAGATGGAGATTGGATTTATATCCTGTTCTTCACTCAGAGTCTCAGGGTGCGTTCAGATGGCATGCTGGGAGCGGGTTAAAGTGCTCCGGCCCCATGCGTTTTTTTTTAACCTGGAGAATCATAATTACACTCACCTCCTTGTTCTGAATCGTTGCACAGCCACATCGCTCCCTGCCGGTGTTGTTTTTCTCCCTCTCACACAGTTTGGGCATGCACACAGGCAGCCATCTCTGGAACTAAAATTTTCGTGCGTGCGCAGAACAGCGATTTCCACTTCAACCCGACTGCTGTAACACTTCCCTTTAAACTTTAAAGGGCCACTTCCCTTTAAACGCTTACCCCGAAAATGGCCTCCGTGAGATCCCGAACTTGTCTAATGGCTAAAACTAGGCACCGTTTAAACATTGTTTTTAATAACGCGGTGGAGGAACTCCACCTATGCGCACACCGCCAACGCTTTTTTAAAAATGGCAGTCGAAAAGCGGAAGCCTTGGGCAGCTTTTGAGCGGGGAGGGGGTTTAAACCGGAAGT
>NW_015166461.1:385685-389948 GCF_001447785.1 Gekko japonicus | reverse complement strand
GAATGCGGCTGGAACCGGAGAATCAGGAAAACACCACTTGGGGACCTGGTATCAAAATACTCCGGGTTAAAGCGGTTTTGAATTGGAAAGCGACGGCTGGGGACGGGAGGCAGATGTTGACCGTGTGATCGCGGAGATAAAATCCGTTTCTGAGGCGGGCCAAAAGCGGACTAAATGGCCCATCTGAATGCACCCATGGAGTGGCTTCCAATCTCCTTTCCCTTCCTCTCCCCACAACAGATTCCCTCTGAGGTAGGTGGGGCTGAGAGAGCTCTGAGAGAAACTACTCTTTCAAGAACAGCTCTGAACGAACTTATGACTGACCCAAGGTCATCCAGCGGCTGCAAGTGGAGGAGTGGGGAATCAAATCCCGGTTCTCCCAGATTAGAGTCCGCGCACTTAACCACTCCACCAAACTGGCTCTCAACCTTGCAGATCATACGAGCCAGTTGCGTTACAAGCAGGACTGTGCGCCGAATCCACCAGTGAAGTTTATTCTGAAATTTTCTCTTTTGAAAAGACCAGGGAGGCCATGTACCAGGTGGCACAAGTGTCCATAGACTATCAGGCAGGGCCTCAGATTGCGGTCCAGGGCAGCAGACAGAGAAGGGCAGAAGGCAATTGGCAGTGGGAGACCACCAAGGAACTTCAGGGTTGCTATGCAGAGGTCAGGCAATGGCAAACCACCTCTGCTCATCTCCGCCCTAACCAGGATGGCCCAGTCCAGCCCGATTTCGTCAGGTCTTGGAAGTTAAGCAGGGTCAGCCTTGGCTGGCACTTGGATGGGGGACCACGCAGGAAGTCCAGGGTCGCTACGCAGAGGTCAGGCAATGGCAAACCACCACTCTTCTTGTCTTGTCCTGACCTGGCTGGCCCAGGCTAACAATCTCATCAGCTCTTGGAAGTTGAGCAGGCTTGGCCCTTGGATGGGAGGCCTCCAAGGTAGTCCAGGGTTGCTATGCAGAGGCAGGCTGTGGAAAGTCACCTGTGAATGTCTCTTGCCTGGAAAACTCTGTGCGGTTGCCAGAAGTTGGATGCGACTTGATGGCACGTTCCACCCCTACCCATCTGAGGAAATGGCTTGCTGGAGATTTTCATGGCACAAAGGTACATAACATCACCTGGTTGATAATATCCCATCAAGCCACTATTCAGTGGGCAGGAAATTTCTTCCCTCCAGGTTGTTGGCAACCCTAAACCAATGGTGCATGTGCAGGGACCTTGGAGGGGGCCGTGGCTCAGTGGTACAGCATCTGCTTGGCATGCGGACGGTCCTAGGTTCAATCCCCGGCATCTCCGGTTAAAGCACCAGGTAGCAGGTGATGTGAAAGACCTCCTCCTGAGACCTTGGAGAGCTGTAAAGAGGGTCTGTGGCTCAGTGGTAGAGCCTCTGCTCGGCATGCAGAAGGTCCCAGGTTCAATCCCCGGCATCTCCGGTTAAAGCACCAGGTAGCAGGTGATGGGAAAGACCTCCTCCTGAGACCTTGGAGAGCTGTAAAGAGGGTCTGTGTCTCAGTGGTAGAGCCTCTACTAGGCATGCAGAAGGTCCCAGGTTCAATCCCCAGCATCTCCAGTTAAAAAGACCAGGGAGGAGGTGATGGGAAAGACCTCCTCCTGAGACCCTGGAGAGCTGTAAAGAGGGTCTGTGGCTCAGTGGTAGAGCCTCTGCTCGGCATGCAGAAGGTCCCAGGTTCAATCCCCGGCATCTCCGGTTAAAGCACCAGGTAGCAGGTGATGGGAAAGACCTCCTCCTGAGACCTTGGAGAGCTGTAAAGAGGGTCTGTGTCTCAGTGGTAGAGCCTCTACTAGGCATGCAGAAGGTCCCAGGTTCAATCCCCAGCATCTCCAGTTAAAAAGACCAGGGAGGAGGTGATGGGAAAGACCTCCTCCTGAGACCTTGGAGAGCTGTAAAGAGGGTCTGTGTCTCAGTGGTAGAGCCTCTACTAGGCATGCAGAAGGTCCCAGGTTCAATCCCCGGCATCTCCAGTTAAAAAGACCAGGGAGGAGGTGATGGGAAAGACCTCCTCCTGAGACCCTGGAGAGCTGTAAAGAGGGTCTGTGTCTCAGTGGCAGAGCCTCTACTCGGCATGCAGAAGGTCCCAGGTTCAATCCCCAGCATCTCCAGTTAAAAGGACTAGGCAGTAGGTGATGGGAAAGACCTCTGCCTGAGACTCTGGAGAGCTGTAAAGAGGGGCTGTGGCTCAGTGGTAGAGCATCTGCTTGGCATGCGGACGGTCCCAGGTTCAATCCCCGGCATCTCCGGTTAAAGCACCAGGTAGCACCAAATGAGAAGGGAGCACTCACTGGAGAAGACCCTGATGCTGGGAAAGATTGAAGGTCAAAGAAGACGGGGACGGCAAAGGATGAGATGGTTAGACAGTGTCATCGATGCAACGAACATGAAACTGAGCAAACTTCAGAGGACGGCGGGAGGGCCTGGCGGGAGCTGGTCCATGGGGTCGCGAAGAGTCGGACTCGACTGTGCGACTGAACAACAACAACAACAACAGGTGATGTGAAAGACCTCAACCTGAGACCCTGGAGAGCCACTACCAAGATGAGCAGACAATACTGACCTTGATGGACTAAGGGTCTGATTCAGTATAAGACAGTTTCATGTGAATTCCCTGCCTTGTGCAGGGGGTTGGACTAGATGACCCTGGAGATCCCGTCCAGCTCTACGATTCTATGTGTTCATGGGTTCACCGCCTGTCCAAACAGTCAGTGCTGAACTAGAGAGACCAACAGCGGATCTAATCCTGAATCAGGACCTTTCCCTGACCCTTATCTGCATCACACTAAATACAGTGACACTTTAAAAACCTATTTCTATATTTATTGATTTAGACCATTTCTTTGCTGCCTCTTCAGAGCCCAGCTCGAGGTGGCTTACAATTTGAAACCACAGGATAAAAACGTCCTTAGAAGAAGCCATTAGATGTGTGTGTGCGTGAAGTGCCATCAGTTTGAAGAAGAAGAAGAAGAGATTGGATTTATACCCCACCCTTCACTACCCGAAGGAGTCTCAGAGCGGCTTACAAACTCCTTTCCCTTCCCCTCCCCACCACAGACACCCTGTGAGGTTGGTGGGGCTGAGAGAGCTCTGAAAGAAACTGCTCTTTTTTCAAGAACAGCTCTGACAAAACTGTGGCTTGCCCAAGGTCATCCAGCAGGTGCAAGTGGAGGAGTGGGGAATCAGACCCGGTTCTCCCAGATTAGAGTCCGCGCACTTAACCACGACACCAAACTGGCTCTGATTTTGCTTCCAACTTAGGGTGATCCTGTGAGTTACGGCCCTCCAAAAGGTCCTACTGCCTTGGCATTCAGGGTGAGCAGCACCAAAATGGTCACTTGTCCTCAGCCTTCCCATGTGCCGCTTTTACGCTTTGTCCTTTTACGTTATAACGACGCGCAATTAGCCGTGTAGCTCCAACCTCCGCCAGCTGCAGGGCACGGTCGAGAGCACCGATGGCGTCGCCTGCCTTCTGTTGTCCCGAAGTGCTCAAAATGCATGATGCACACTGCAGGTTCATTGTGCCCGTAGGCTTATGCAAGCTATGGTATGTACCGAACAAACGGCTTTTTCCAGACGCAAAGAAAATGGAAAAGGGGGTGGTGGTGGAGATGTGAAGGATGCGTGTTGTTTGAACGCATGGATGTTATTTTTGCAGAGGGCCTTCAAGTGATCATCGACTCTTAGCGGATACATTCCGGGGCAACTGCTCGACTCGACCCGGCGGCGGAGGATGCTCCAAACCATATTCTGAGCGCCACGTTGATATAGGAGGTTATCAGAGACGGCGCGGCAGAGACAATTACGCGGTTTCATGCTTCAAAGCTATTAAAAAACCCTCCAGTAATCGCCCGGCTGTTGTTTTCTTGACTGCATCTTATTGTTGCCGTTATTCGCCGACGGCTTTTTGTGACTTCTCTCTCCCGCCCGCCTCTTGCATTATGGGCTCTTTTGTGCCTTTAATGGACAGTTCCTTCCCCCCCTGCTCTATTATAATATCTATTTTTTTTGAAGCTGTCTGAATGCTTAGCGGAATGGCTCTGAGAATCCTTTGGGTAGTGAAGGGCGAGGTATAAATCCAATCTCCTCCTCCTCCTTCTCCTCTTCTTCTTCATCTTCTTCTTTGTCTTCTCCTTTCTTCCTTTCTTCCTTTCTTCCTTTCTTTTTTCTTCCTTCCTTCCCTCCCTCCCTCTTCTCCTTCCTTCCTCCCTCCCTCCCTCCCCCTCCCTTCCTCTTTCTTTCTCCCTCCC
>NW_015166461.1:375827-383521 GCF_001447785.1 Gekko japonicus | reverse complement strand
CTCCCTCCCTCCGCATCCTCTCCTGTGCGATCTTGGAGTGGTTTCTTCAAGGGAACTGATTCCTGTCCTCTGGAGAGGAGTTGAAATTCCAGGAGTTCTCCAGCCCCACCTGGTGGTGGTTGACCCCTGCTGCCCCTGTGGCTACCCATTCAAAAACAGGGCCTTTCTCCCACTGTGCGATCTTGGAGTGGTTTCTTCAAGGGAACTGATTCCTGTCCTCTGGAGAGGAGTTGAAATTCCAGGAGTTCTCCAGCCCCACCTGGTGGTGGTTGACCCCTGCTGCCCCTGTGGCTACCCATTCAAAAACAGGGCCTTTCTCCCACAGAATGGTGGCCTCAGGAAATTCAAGACCGTGTTCTGCTTGTGATTAGAGTCCGCGCACTTAGCCACTATACCAGACTGGCCATAAAAGTAGGCAGAGGCGGGAGGAAGAGGAGGGGAGGGGGACTGGATTTATACCCTGCCCTTCACTACCCAAAGCTTTCTCAGAGAGGCTTACAAACTCCGTTCCCTTCCCCTCCCCACAACAGACACCCTGTGAGGGAGGTGGGGCTGAGAGAGCTCTTGGCAGAAACTGCTCTTTTTCAAGAACAGCTCTTATCAGAACTAGGGCTTGCCGAAGGTCATCCAGCAGGTGCAAGTAGAGGAGTGGGGAATCTTCTTCACCCAAAGAGTGATTAACACATGGAATTCACTGCCACAGGAATGGACAGCTTCAAAAGGGAATTAGATAAGCATATGGAGCAGAAGTCCATCAGTGGCTATTAGCCACAAGGGATAGATAGGGGCTCTGGGGCAAGTGAGGCTCTGTCATCTTGGTGCTTGGGGGGGGGGGTCAACAGTGGGAGGGCTTCTAGTGTCCTGGCCCCACTGGTGGACCTCCTGATGGCACCTGGTATTTCTGGCCACTGTGTGATACAGAGTGTTGGACTGGATGGGCCTTTGGCCTGATCCAACACTGGCTTCTCTTATGTTCTTATGTTATGTTGGCACAGCAGCTGAGCAGCTAAACTCGAGCCCGGCAGCCCCTTAGAGACCAAGAAGAATTTTTGGGGTCAAAATTTTGAAAGTCAAAACTCCCTTTGTCAGATACTTTGTCAGGTGTCTGGCGAAGGGAGCTTTGACTACTGAATGCTCAACTCCTCCCTCCCAGTTTGGTGTCGTGGTGAAGTGGTGAAGTGCGCAGACTCTAATCTGGGAGGACCGGGTTATATTCCCCACTCCTCCACTCGCACCTGGCTGGATGACCTTGGGCAAGCCGTAGTTCTGATAAGAGTTGTTCTTGGAAAAGAGCAGTTTCTGTCAAGAGCTCTCTCAGCCCCACCCACCTCACAGGGTGTCTGTTGTGGGGAGGGGAAGGGAAAGGAGTTTGTAAGCCGCTCTGAGACTCCGTTGGGTGGTGAAGGGTGGGGAAGAGCCTGGGAAAGAGAAGGCTTAGAGGGGACATGATTGCAGTCTTCAAGTATCTGAAGGGCTATCATGTAGAAGATGGAGCAGATCTCTTCTCTCTTGCTCTGGATTCCAAGACTAAATCGAATGGGTGGAAATTACAAGGGAGTCGTTACCGGCTAAATATCAGGAGACACTTCCTAACTGTAAGAGTGGTTGAGCAGTGGAACAGTCTGCCTTGGGAGGTGGTGGATGGTCCTTCGCTGAATGTTTTCAAGCGGAGGCTGGACGACCATCTTTCGGGTATGTTGTAAGTATGTAGGGCTCTCTTTCGGTTGTGCTCCTGCAGAGTGCGGGGGGTTGGACTAGATGACCTGCAAGGCCCCTTCCAACTCTAACATTCTATGATTGGATTTATATCTTGCCCTTCACTTGGAGTCTCAGAGCGGCTCACAATCTCCTTTACCTTCGCCTCCCCTCAACAGACACCCTGTGAGGCAGGTGGGGCTGAGAGAGCTCTTGACAGAAACAGCTCTTTTTCAAGAACAGCTCTGACAGAACTATGGCTTGCCCAAGGTCATCCAGCCAGGTGCAAGTGGAGGAGTGGGGAATCAAACCCGGTTCTCCCAGATTAGAGTCCGTGCACTCAACCACTACACCAAACTGGCTCCACTTTATTAATTTATAATATTTATTAATTGGCCCATCCCGGCTTATGCTGGGCTCTGGGCGACGTACAGGACATAGTGTCATCAAAGACAAGACACGGAATGTTAAAATTTAGATATAACATTAGTAAAAAAACTCAGTGCTGATAAAAAGACCCAGATGGCGATTTCCCTATATTATTTTGCATCCCAATTCCAGACTACCAGACCCTTTTTTCTGGGCGGGTTGGGGGATTGGAACTCAGAACACGGAGGGGAGAGGAAAGAAGGGTGCCAGCCAATGGGTGACCGTGTCTGCTCTCAACTAAAAGCCTGGCGGAACATCTCTGTCTTGCAGGGCCCTGTGGAATTGCATACGATCCTGCAGGGCCCTGATGTCGTTTGGCAGAGAGCTCCATCCTGTCGGGGCCAGAACTGAGAAGGCCCCGACCCTGGTCGAGAAAAGCCGGACATCTGTAGGGCCAGGGATCACCAGTGAGTTGTTATTCGAAGAGCGTAAAGCTCTCCTGGGGACGTAGTGGAGGAGATGGTCCCGTAGATGCGCGGGTCCCAGACTACTCAAGGCCTTAAAGGTCAATACCAAAACCTTGAACCTGACTTGATACTCCACTGGAAGCCAGTGTAGCTGGCGCAGCCCTGGTTGTATATGCGCTGTCCCTGAGGTGCTTGTTGTTGTTGTTGTTCAGTAGCACAGTTGAGTCTGACTCTTCGTGACCCCATAGACCACATCAGGCCAGGCCCTCCCGTCTTCTGTCGTCCTCCAGAGTTTGCTCAATTTCATGTCCGTTGCATCGATGACACTGTCTAACCATCTCATCCTTTGCCGTCCCCGTCTTCTTTGACCTTCAATCTTTCCCAGCATCAGGGTCTTCTCCAGTGAGTGCTCCCTTCTCATTGGTTGGCCAAAGTCTTTGAGCTTCAGCTTCAGTCTCTGGCCTTCCAGGGAACAGTCAGGGTTGACTTCTTTTAGGATCGACTAATCTGATCTCCTTGCCGTCCAAGGGACTCTCAATAGTCTTCTCCAGCACCATAATTCAAAAGCATCTATTCTTCGGCGCTTGGCATTCCTTATAGTCCAACTCTCGCAGCCATACAGTACTACTGGGAATACCATTGCTCTGACCATACGGACTTTTGTTGGCAGGGTAATGGCTCTACTTTTTATCATGCTGTTTAGGTTCGCCATCGCTTTCTTCCCCAGGAGCAGGCGTCTTTTAATTTCATGGCTGCAGTCACCGTCTGCCGTGATCTGGGATCCCAGGAACGTGAAGTCTGTCACTGCTTCCACGACTTCCCCTTCTATTTGCCAAGGAGTGATGGGGCCGGTTGCCATGATCTTAGTTTTTTGGATGTTGAGTTTGAAGCCAACCTTTGCGCTCTCCTCTTTCACCATTAGCAAGGGACTCTTGAGGTCCTCTTCACTTTCCGCCATCAGAGTGGTATCGTCTGCATATCTGAGGTTGTTGATCTTTTCCCCAGCAATCTTAATTCCGGCTTGTGATTCATCCAGGCCGGCATTTTGCATGATATACTCTAAGGTGCTACCAGATTCAGATCTCGCCGTTCCGCTGCAAACCGACATGGCTCCCCTCTGAAACTTTAAGTATCTGGAAGACCAGCGAGATGATCTTCTCCCGGAAATCTCAATTTCTGTTCTAACCTCAGAAATCTCTCTTCTTGGGTTTCACTGGGATCTTTACAAGGCCCGCGAGTCCGCAGTCCGTCCTGGCACAACGCTTTGCAATTATGTAAATCAACAGGTTTTTGTGTGTCCAAATGGCCACTGTGTAAACACTCCGGAGCCGCCTCATTAAAATAAACACCTGTGCTTTCTCGGCCGGAAACTTTCGTTAGGATAATAATGGCGACTTCTGGGAGGCGAGATCCAGGCCTGCCCTTTCTTCTGCAGCTCACGGTGCTAATTGGAGATAAAAAATTAATCCCCCTCCGTGCAGTTTCTGGGCATCTTGCTGGAGGCGTTCTTTCTCCGGGTGTACTTCTCGGAGCTGAATTCTTAAACAGAAGAGCAGGGATTTCTTTCCTGTATTAATATTTCAGAAGGCTTCATTTTTGACGTTTCCTTGCTAGGGTGGCCTCTTCACTGTGCTGAAAGAAGAGAAAATTGCAGCCGTCAAGGATGTCCCGTCGATCTTTTCCAACCTGGCCTAGAACAGGAGGCGAAAGAAGTCGCTTACAGCCATGTCAGCCCAAAAGTAAGACCCCAAATACCAAGAGCACAATCCGTTGTAATGCCTTCTATTAGGACCACCCCAGTGAGGGTTGGAACACTTTCCCTATGAGGAAAGGTTAAAGCGCTTGGGGCTCTTTAGCTTGAAGAAACAACGGCTGAGGGGTGACATGATCAAGGTTTACAAGATTATGCATGGGATAGAGCAGATTGAGAAAGAGGTACTTTTCTCCTTTTCTCACAATACAAGAACTTGTGGGCACTCCATGAAATTGCTGAGCAGTTGGGTTACAACAGACAAAAGGAAATGCTTCTTCACCTGAAGAAGAAGAAGAAGAGGAGGAAGAAGAAGAAGAAGAGGAAGAGGAAGAGGAAGAAGAGGAGGAGGAGGAGGAGGAGGAGGAGGAGGAGGAGATTGGATTTATACCCCGCCCTTCACTACCCAAGGGAGTCTCATAGCAGCTTACAAACTCCTTTCCCTTCCCCTCCCCACAACAGACACCCTGTGAGGTAGATGGGGCTGAGAGAGCTCTGAGAGAAACTGCTCTTTTTCAGGAACAGCTGTGCCAGAATTATGGCTTGCCCAAGGTCATCCAGCCAG
The DNA here is from genome assembly GCF_001447785.1 of Gekko japonicus. NCBI lineage: Eukaryota > Metazoa > Chordata > Lepidosauria > Squamata > Gekkonidae > Gekko > Gekko japonicus. The sequence continues at coordinate 378,675 of NW_015166461.1, read as the reverse complement.
GTGCAAGTGGAGGAGTGGGGAATCAAACCCGATTCTCCCAGATTAGAGTCTGTGCACTTAACCACTACACCAAACTGGCTCTCTGTTTGTGATGAACATGTGGAATTCACTGCCACAGGAGGTGGCGGTGGCTACAAGCATGGACAGCTTCAAGAGGGAATTAGGTAAGCATATGGAGCAGAGGTCCATCAGTGGCTATTAGCTACAAGGTACAGATAGGAACTTTCGATCTGGGGGCAAGTGATGTTCTGTATTCTTAGTGCTTGGGGGGGGGGCAACAGTAGGAGGGGGCTTCTATTGTCCTGGCCCCACTGCTGGACCTCCTGAGGGCGCCTGGTCTTTTTGGCCACTGTGTGACACAAGAGTGTTGGACTGGATGGGCCACTGGCCTGATCCAACATTGGCTTCTCCTATGTTCTTATGAGAAACTTCTGGAGCAGAGGTCCATCAGTGGCTATTAGCCACAAGGTATAGATAGGAACTCTCGGTCTGGGGCAAGGGATGCTCTTTATTCTTGGTGCTTGGGGGGGGGCAACAGTGGGAGGGCTTCTGGTGTCCTGGCCCCTCTGGTGGACCTCCTGATGGCACCTGGTATTTTTGGCCCCTGTGTGACAGAGTGTTGGACTGGATGGGCCATTGCCTTGATCCAACATTGGCTTCTCTTATGTTCCTAATGACACATAACAGGGTGGTGCACTGTTATGTGTCATGGTGTTGGTCATAATAAAAGACTTTATGTGGATTGTGCTCTTAGAAAAGAGGGGGATGTATGTGTGTTTTAAGTGCCGTCAAGTCGCTTCTAACTTATGGTGACCCTGTGAATTCATGTCCTCCCAGATGTCCTGTCATTAGCAGCTTTGCTCGGGTCTTGCAAACTGAAGGGCCACGGCTCCCTTGATAAGCTTAATCCATCTCATGTTGGGTCTTCCTCTTTTCCCGCTGCCTTCAGCTTTTCCTAGCATGATGGTCTTTTCCAGTGAGGAAAAGAGGTAAACAGAATTGCTGATGGCCCACTGTACTGTACCTGGGCGGAATGGTTTGTTTAATCAGTGGCTGAGCCCCACCTGCCCAATGCCCTATTGTCAGAAAGGGAAAGGAGAATCAGATGATACATAACTGACATGAACGCTTTCCAACCAGAAGCGTAAACAGGTCTTGGCACAGGAGAGGACAGTCTGGCCAGTTCTTAGACTCTGTTTTCGCCAATCCTTGCTGAGTCAGTTGCTCGTGGGAAATGCTGTAATGATTCTATATCATTCATCCTCTACAACTGTTGTCTTCAGTTCTGTTCTGAGCATTTTCTTGTGACCCCAAGAGGCTGGCTCTGCTTACTCTGTTCCAATGCCCTGGGCAGCAAACCTTCTCATGCCCATCACGTAATGTTGCCTGCCTTTTTTTGGATGCCAAATGTGAAGTGTAGTGGGTTAGACGCATGAAGAAAGCATGGAGACTGATGTAGTGATCAGCATAGCTTTACTGGTACACAACAAAAGACAAAAACAACGGCCGGCAGGCCAACTATATACATAACCAGGGGCACACCCCTGGGTCCCATTGGCGGGTTTGAATCCCCCGCCACGGTCCCATTGGTCCCCCAGTGGAGGGACTAGGATCCTAGTCCCCATTGTTGTCTAGGGCTCAAGCTCAGGAGTGTGCGCTGGCCTCTGGTGGCGGTCAGCGGACACAACAAAATGCCTTCTGGTGTTGGCCTCCCAAATACCTTCCTTGCCTACTATGCTAAACACTTGTTGGTGCTTTCTCTGCAAGTGAGAAATTTAAAGTCAGCACGTATTGGAAGGGGAGGACTTTTTTTTTGCGACGTCTTTGGCTTCAGCCTGCACAGGGGGGCTAAACATAGAGTCAGAGTGCTGGAGAGGCCAGGCCGGATCGCCCTTTCCTTCCTGCTTCTCTGATGCTATCCCTTTGATCTGCAGATTGCTACTCAGAGTGTGATGCTGCCAGGGATGGTGGGATGTATCCACAGGATCATGCACAGTTTCAATGGCACCCCTGAAAATATCGCCAAGGCTACCCTAAGCATGACCTTTTCTATATTTTTGACTATTAGTTAACCATCGTCTTCTTTGTCCTTCTCGCTTCTCTGTCATGGCAGTGCAAGCCCAGCCCTGCTGTGGTTGCCAACTTCCAGGTGGCAACTGGAGATCCCCTACTATTATAATTCATCTCCGGATGACCAAGGTCAGTTCCCCCAGAGAAAATGGCTGCTTTGGAAAAATGGACTCTCTGGCGTTAGACTCCATTGAAGTCCCTCCCCACCCCGAATCCCGCCCTCCACAGGCTCCATCCTCAAAAGCTCCAGGTCTTTCCCAACCCAGAGCTGGGAACTCTACCTGCTCTGGATACTCTAGCTTTTGGTAACAGAGCTTTCCGTAACTTTCCAGATTCATCATCTGAAATCTGATCCTTGTTCAGTTGGTGTGGTGTTGGTGTAGTGGTTAGGGGAGTGGGCTCTAATCCGCGAGAACTGGGTTTGATTCCCCACTCCTCCACTTGCAGCTGCTGGATGACCTTGGGTCAATCATAAGTTCTTTCAGAGCTGTTCTCTCAAGGGCAGTTCTTGAGAGAGCTCTCTCAGCCCCACCTGCCTCATGGTGTGTCTGTTGTGGGGAGGGGGAGGGAAAGGAGACTGTAAGCCGCTTTAGGTAGTGAAGGTAAAGGTAAAGGTTCCCTTGCTCGAAAGCCAGTCGAATCCGACTCTAGGTTTGCTGTGCTCATCTCCGTTTCAAAGCCGAAGAACCAGCGCTGTCCGAAGACGTTTCCGTGGTCATGTGGCCGGCATGACTAAACACCAAGGCGCACGGAACGCTGTTACCTTCCCACCGAAGTG
>NW_015166461.1:356242-375712 GCF_001447785.1 Gekko japonicus | reverse complement strand
CTCCTCCTCCTCCTCCTCCTCCTCCTCCTCCTCATCTGGGCACTGCAAAGTAATACCTGAGACCCAAATGATATAAGAAACGTTTTCCAGGATGGGCAGGTGTCCAAACCGTCATTCCCCAGAGAGCGGCATGGAGGTGCCCCGGCCTAGATTGTGCCTTGTGCTACAAACAGCTGTGACAGTTTCCGAGAAGGGTTCACATTTCTGGTCACTTGCTAATTAGCATGGGTAATTCCGCTGCAGGCAAATTAACAAACGGATCACAGCTCATTGCCAGCAAGTGATTTTCCCACTGGGAAAAGGTTAGGCACTCAAGAATGGGGGGATATCTTCACACCCCACGGCAGGTCCCCCCAGCATTGTGCCCGTGGGCACCATGGCACCAGCAAACACCTTTCTTGGGGCTCACCACCAATGCTCCCTCTAAGCTGTGGAGTCTTGCGAGCAAAGATTCTGCTTTGTGAGCTACTGGCATGAAAGTTGTGAGCGAGCGATTTGGCTCCTGCCTAAATTAATTTGCTCTGGAGCCCCATCCTTCCTGAGCTAAGACAAAAATGTGTGAGCCAGAGGCTAAAAAACGGTGAGCTGGCTCACACCAACTCAGCTTAGAGGGAATACTGCTCGCCACATGTTTTTAGAAAGGGGGCGGGGCCAGGAGGGGCTCGTCCCCAGCAGGGCTTCTGATTGGCCACTGAAGATCTGATTGCCTATACAGATTAAAAGAACTTTGTTTCAGTGGCAGCTGCCACAACACCATTTTATTCTCTATCAGCCCCTTTACTTACTTACTTACTTACTAATTTATTTATTTATTTTATATCCCGCCCTCCCTGCAAGTGGGCTCAGGGCAGGTTGCCCAAGTCAACTCAACAAATGTAGTCATTGTAATAACCGCTCTTCTTCTCTGCACTTGGGCTTCTTTTGGGCATGTGTGGCTTTGCCTTCTGCACCAGCCATTTTGTGGTTGCGTCCACCACCTAGGGTTGCCAGGTCACTCCTGGCAACCAGCGGAGGATGGGGGGGGACTTACCAGGAGTGAGGCCCAGCCGACGTTCCAGTGATGTGTCTACGTAATTTACAATGTGACCCAGAAGCAACGTTGGGGTGACACTCTGGTATTTGGGCAAAAACTCTACGGTAAATTCAGCTTCTACCATAGAGTTTTTGCCCAAATACCAGAGCGTCACTCTGTTGTCACTGATGTGATGACATCACTTCCAGGTCATAGTCGAAGTGATGTAGAAAAGTCGCTGCAATGTCAGCTGGACCTTGCTGTTTTCCCTGGTAAGTCTTCCTTGCTGGCCAGCTGGGGAGGTAGGGCCTGGTGGTGAGGGACCTCTTCCCGGGGTGGGAGGTCTGGTAACCCTACCAACACCCTATGTAGGGTTGTCAGCTCTGGGTTGGGGAATACCTGGAGATTTGGGGGGTGGAGCTTGGGAAGGGCAGGATATAATGCCATAGAGTCCACCCTCCAAAGCAGCCATTTTCTCTAGAGGAACAGGAGATCTCCAGGAGCCATCTGGAGGTTGGCAGCCCAAACCCTGTGCCAGAATTCCAGAGCTGCCCACAGGCTCCAAAAGGTTGGGGAACTCTGCCCTATGAAGAAGGCTGATGAACTGGAACTCTTCCTATTTCTCTGAGCAACAAGATTTTCCAGAATTATCCAGCCTTTGACAAGATCACGTTGTTGTTGTTCAGTCGCACAGTCACGCCAGGCCCTCCTGCTGTCCTCCGGAGTTTGCATAGTTTCATGTTCATTGCATCGATGACACTGTCTAACCATCTCATCCTTGGCCGCCCCCTTCTTCTTTGACCTTCAGTCTTTCCCAGCATCAGGGTCTTCTTCTCCAGTGAGGGCTCCCTTCTCATTCAGCTTCAGCTTCAGTCTCTGGCCTTCCAGGGAACAGTCAGGGTTGATTTCTTTGAGGATTGAGTGGTTTGATCTCCTTGAAGTCCAAGGGACTCTCGAGAGTCTTCTCCAGCACCATAATTCGAAAGCATCTGTTCTTCGGCGCTGAGCCTTCCTTATGGTCCAACTCTTGCAGCCGTACATTACTACTGGGAATACCATCGCTTTGACCATATGGACTTTTGTTGGCAGGGTGATGTCTCTACTTTTCATTATGCTGTCTTAGTTTGCCATCGCTTTCCTCCCAAGGAGCAGGCACCTTTTGACTTCATGGCTGCAGTCACCATCTGCAGTGATCTTGGACCCCAGGAACGTGAAGTCTGTCACTGCTTCCACGATGAGCTCATGGTGAAGGGGAAGGACGGGAGTCTCATGATGCCTTTTATCAGGGGTCATTTCGTAGAAAAAGAGGTGCATGAGCTCATTAGCATAACTTATTAGCATAACTTATTTGCATATGCCACACCCCCTGACATCACCGGAAGTGTGTCAGAAGGCAACACCCACCGCTCAGGCTCCACTGGACTGTTTTGGATTGCTAGCTATTGGGGAGGGGGGAAACGTGCAGATCTGCCCTCACAGAGGAGGAAGAGCTTGTACCTGAATAAGACCTGGTCTTAGAGTGGATAGAAAGGGAAGCTGGGTAAGACACTGGTTGCTGAGGGCTGTAAAGGAAACACAATGGCCAGATTTGTTCCAGGGATGACCAGATTTGTTCCAGGGATTGCCAGACAGGGGTCATTTAGTAGAAAAAGAGGTGCAGGAGCTCATTAGCATAACGTATTAGCATAACTTATTTGCATATGCCACACCCCCTGACATCACCGGAAGTGTGTCAGAAGGCAACACCCACTGCTCAGGCTCCACTGGACTGTTTTGGATTGCTAGCTATTGGGGAGGGGAGGAACGTGCAGATCTGCCCTCACAGAGGAGGGAGAGCTTGTACCTGAATAAGACCTGGTCTTAAAGGTGCCACTGGACTGTTTTGGATTGCTAGCTATGGGGGGGAGGGGAATGTGCAGATCTGCCCTCACAGAGGAGGGAGAGCTTGTGCCTGAAGGCAGGCCGGGGAGGGGGCTCTGGAACTTACTTGGCTGCTTCTTGCTCCTTGTGGCCCAACTGAGGTCTGCTGGGAGCAGGGGCTTGTGCCCGCCCCCTGGGCTCCTTACTGCCGGAGCTCTGCTCCTGTGCGCTCCCGCAGGAAATGACCCCTGCCTTTTATGAAACAGTTGATTGACAAATGTGCAGGTAAATGGGTGCAGGATGGAGGTAGGAAGTAGACACCTGGACAGGTAATGCTCCACTTGGCCTACATCAGCCCCACGACAGCAAGCATGTACCCTTGCACCTCTCCAGAGATGCTTCTCTCCAGTCACTCTGGAAAGTGCAGGTTGGGCCTCATTTGATCGCCCGCAGCTGTAAGCGGAGGGGCCTGTGGCTCAGTGGTAGAACGTCTGCTTGGCATGCAGAAAGTCCCAGGCTCAATCCCTGGCATCTCCAGTTGAAAGGACCAGGTAGTTGGTGACGTGAAAAACCTCTCTGCCTGAGACCCTGGAGAGCTGCTGCCAGTCTGAGTAGACAATAGAAGAAGAAGAGGAGGAGGAGGAGGAGGAGGAGGAGGAGGAGGAGGAGGAGATTGGATTTATACCCCACCCTTCGCTTGGAGTCTCAGAGAAGCTTACAATCTCCTTCCCTTCCTCTCCCCACAACAGACACCCTGTGAGGTAGGTGGGGCTGAGAGAGCCCTTTTGAGGCCTGCCCTTGAGAGAGCTGTTCTGATAGTGAGCTTGTGACTTACCCAAGGTCACACCAGCAGCTGCACATGGAGGAGTGGGGAATCAAACCCGGTTCTCCAGGTTAGAGTCCGCCGCTCTTAAACGCTACACCAAACTGGCTCTCACCTTGACAGGCCAAAGGTCTGATTCAGTATAAGGCAACTTTATAAGGAGGCTTTGTTTTTTTTTTTTTTAAAAGGGATCAATATCGGACATATTGAAATTCTCAGGCATACCGATATGACACTTTTGAGGAATCCAGCTCCTTTCCTTTGCGGTTGCTTCTGCACCCCAGAAGATTAATGCTTCCTGCCGTATTATCTCTCTCTTCTGCGTTCCCAGCTGCCTACCAATATTGCTGCAAAAGCCCCTTTTCTCTCTTGACAGTCCCCAAGGCAGCGGGCATCTCATTTGCCGTTCCCTCGGATGCCGACCAAATCGGCTTTTTATCTGGCCAGGATTTGGTGCATGACGAGTGTCTCTCAGGAATGAGCCCCGGTTGATGGGGACGACTGTGGAACCGGAGGCGAGCAGGGATGGGCAACGAAACGAGGCTCGGCCTGTGTAGCCTCGTGGCTTCTCCTGGGACCCTTGTCCGGTGCTTGCGCCGTGCGGAAGGACTGGTTCGATTCCCTCCCTTTAAAATCTGGATCAAAGACTGCACAGTCTAAGCGCTCGTTCATTCTGCAATCGGGAGATAGCGAGAGGGGCCGGCTTTGCTGAAGGCAATGCCACTCTGGGGCCCGCTTTGTTTTCTCCCGGCTCGGTTTGTTGATGATGGATTTCCGAAGCATATGAGGAACGGCTCCGCTCCGCTTGGTGCTGGAAGAGTCCGTGTGCCCGGTGGGCACGTGGGAGGTGGCGCAGGAGGACTCTCTTCCCGGGGCCGATTGCCTTCTAACAGGCAGTAGGCGTACTCAGCGGTTCCTTGGCAGCAGTGCCTTGTTTATTTTGAAGTGGTGGTGGTGGTGGGGATTTCTGTGTGGGTCCTACCGCAAGCCAGACTCGCACAGACTGTGGTCTGTTCTGTTCATCTGGGCCTTATGGCCAAGCAGGACTTAATTAGGCACGCGTGAAGCTGCCTTACTGCGAATCACACAATCAGCCCATCATAGGGTCGCCAGTTCCGGGTTGGGAAATACCTGGAGTCTTTGGGGGTGGAGCCTGGAGAGGGCGGGATTTGGGGAGGGGAGGGGCCTCAGCATGGTACAATGCCGTAGAGTCCACCCTTCAAAGCATCCATAAGAACATAAGAGAACATAAGAGAAGCCAATGTTGGATCAGGCCAATGGTCCATCCAGTCCAACACTCACACAGTGGCCAAAAACACCAGGAGGTCCATGTCAGGGTCCTTAGTCACGTCACACCACACCAGGCTTCATAAGAAGATAAGGGTTTATTGATGGTCCCAGTACTAAAGTACACGTATACAGCTTGTGTCAGGAATAGCCGACAGTATAAGGGCCTCTGACTTATAGTGTAATCAAAGTCCCCCCCCCCACGAGCTGAAGCCAATGACTATAGTTTGCGTGGGTGGGCTAAGGCAAGCGGGCAAAGCGCAAAAACCGTCAGCTTTCCCAGCCAAGTTAATTGCAGCTGGGAACAGCAACAAGGTCAAGCATGAGATAGCACACAGAAGCTGGACAGGGAAGAGCTGAGAACGAAGAGGAGATGCGCCCCTCCGCATTCCAGATCTATGACAGGGCTACCTGACAGTCATAAGAACATAAGAACATAAGAGAAGCCAGTGTTGGATCAGGCCAAAGGCCCATCCAGTCCAACACTCTGTCACACAGTGGCCAGAAATACCAGGTGCCCTCAGGAGGTCCGCCAGTGGGGCCAGGACACTAGAAGCCCTCCCACTGTTGACCCCCAAGCACCAAGAACACAGAGCATCCCTTGCCCCAGACTTAGAGTTCCTATCTATACCTTAAGGACCTAAGAACACAAGAGAAGCCAGTGTTGGATCAGGCCAGTGGCCCATCCAGTCCACAACACTCTGTGTCACACAGTGGCCAAAAATACCAGGTGCCATCAGGAGGTCCAGCAGTGGGGCCAGGACACTAGAAGCCCTCCCACTGTTGGACCCCCCCCCCAAGCACCAAGAATACAGAGCATCCCTTGCCCCAGAGCCCCCATCTGTACCTTGTGGCTAATATCCACTGATGGACCTCTGCTCCGTATGCTTATCTAATTCCCTCTTGAAGCCGTCCATGCTTGTAGCTGCCACCACGTCCTGTGGCAGTGAATCCCATGGGTTATTCACTCTTTGGGCGAAGAAGGACTTCCTTTTATCCATTCTAACCCGACTGCTCATCCATTTTCTCCAGGGGAGCGGATCTCTGTAAAAGCGGGAGATCTCCAGGCCCCACCTGGAGGCTGGCAACCCTGGTCAACATCAGCCCAGTAGCTAGGGGTTTTTTGGGGGGGAGGGGGGCCTGGGGAGGCACAGATAACTAAACCAAAGTTAATTATATTAATTTAATTTGGGGCCAGCCTGGGAAGGAGGGTCAGGGCCCAGAAGAAATGCTACGGGGGCTGGGCCCAGTGTTGCTACGGCCCACAATGCTCCCTCTAAGCTGCAAAGTCTTGTGAGCAAAAATTCTACTTTTTGTGAGCGACTGGCATTAAAGCTGTGAGCGAGCGATTTGGCTGCCGCCTAAACTAGTTTGCTCTGGAGCCCTCCTTCCTGAGCGAAGGCGAAAAGGTGTGAACCGGAGGCTAAGAAACTGTGAGCTAGCTCACACTAACTCAGCTTAGAGGGAACACTGACTATGGACCTGGTCAGCATTGTCTACTCAAACTGGCCGTGGCTCTCCAGGATCTCAGAGTGAGGTCTTTCATGTTACCCGTGACCTGTTCCTTTTAGCTGGAGATGCTGGGGATTGAACCTGGGACCCTTCTGCGTGCCAAGCAGAGGCTCTGTCTCTGAGCCAGGACCCCTTCCCTGATCATCTCAAACACGTGAAGCTGCCTTATACTGAATCAGACCCTAGCTCCATCAAATTCACTATTGTCTACTCAGGCTGTCAGCAGCTCTCCAGGGTCTTAGACAGAGGTCTTTCATATCACTGCCTGGTCCTTTTAACTGGAGATGAATCTGGAACCTTCTGCAGGCCAAGCAGAGACTCTGCTACTGAGCCCTGAATTCGGTCGCCCCACTTGGAACCATTTCCCCCCCTCCAGTCTAACGACTCGCCCTTCGAAAGGCCTCTGAGAATCACAGTTGATCACAGATTGGATTCTGCCGGAAAGATTTAGGCAGGGCTTTTTTGGTAGAAAAAGCCCAGCAGGAACTTATTAGCATAATAGGCCACACCCAACAGCAGAAGCTCATTAGCATATTAGGCCACACCCCCATCAACACATTTCATGACCATATCAGGCCATACCCCCATGTTACCAGAAGTTAGGTCATCCAGCCACACCCACCTTTTGCTTCTTATTCTGTTCACCTTGTTTGTTGTCAAAATGCAGGGCTTTTTTTGTAGCAAGAACCCCTTTGCATGTTAGCCCACACACCCCTAATGTAGCCAATCCTAATGAGTTTCTGCTGTTGGGTGTGGCCTATTATGCTAATGAGTTCCTGCTGGGCGTGGCCAACTTGGGAGCCAGCCGGAACTCCGTTCCTGCCCAAAAATAGCCCTGGATTTAGGCCACTGTGAGTCATACTTGCTCTGGGGCCAAACCTGACCATGGGCTGGATCTCTTCAGACTGCAGCTTGTCCTGGCCCGGAGGTTTCGGGATGCGGACCCCCCCCCTCGGTGCCAGCACAGCCCTGCCACTCACCCGGGGATCCGCAGAGCAGCGGGAGAGAGTCGGCACCTTCTCGTTCACTGGGGCGTGGACCCAGTCGCGGTGGCCGCCGGTGGCGCAAAGGGGAGCGGCATTGGCCGTGCACAACCATGGAGCCACGACCCACGAGAAGCAGCACGAGAAGACAGCGGCACGGGCTGCACTCCGAGTTGGCCGGAGGTGGGCGCCAGGCTTCCCAAGTACTTACCGTGATTCAGCGGGGGACACAGACGTCCTTGCAGGATCATTCCTGCGGGGACAACAGACGTGCCGTGCCATGCCGTCGCCAGGAAGTGATGCCGGGCGACGCTCTGGCAATGGGGCTGGAAACTTGATGGTACCATCGAGTTTTCAGCCCCATTGCCAGAGCATCGCCCAGTGTCACTTCCTAGTGACGGCACGGTGTGTTACAGGGAGGAATGGTCCGGCCAGGGAGCATGTTTTCCCTGCCGGATCACGGTAAGTACTTGGGAACCCTAGTGGGCAGACTGACTGGGAGCGCCCCGAACCGTGGCGGCAGTGTGGCCCACGGGCCGGCAAGGCTGCCAGCAGCACAGCATCAACTCCGCCCAGAATGCTGGGACGGTGTTTGGGCCGGGCTGGAGGCAGGGCCAGGCATGGAGGCAGGTGCGATAGGGAAGATGGGCGGTGCTGGGAGCCGGGCGGGGATTAGAAAAGATGGAGGAGGCAAAGGGGCCGGGGAGGAAAAGCGTGCCGTGGAGACAAACGAGGGCTGTGCCAGAGAGAGAGCGGAAACAGCCGAACAGTCAGGCTCCAGGGCACGGAGACAGAGGGAGACAGAGGGACTCTATGGGTGGCGTTAACCCCGTCCCCTGTCAGTCTGAGGCCCCCACGCATCCTCCAACTTTGAAACCCCCAGACTTCCAGGACCGTTCCCCCGGATACAAAAGAAATCCCCTCATGTAGAAAACTAGCGTGACAGGGTGAAGGATGCTAGTTTTTTATGTGTGCGGATGGGGTTTTTTTTGCATGGAGGAGACTTTGATCATTCATATTCTATATTCTTTTTATCTTTTTTCTACAGCATTCCTCTTCTTGGTCCAATATTCACTTATTGGTTCTCTTATTGTAATATGTATTCAGGTTATTCTTGTTACGTGTACCTCATTATTGTTGGACGTCTGAAGAAGGCCCCAATAGAAGAAGAAGAAGAAGAAGAAGAAGAAGAAGAGAATGGATTTATACCCCGCCCTTCACTTGGAGTCTCAGAGCGGCTGACAAACTCCTTTCCCTTCCCCTCCCCACAACAGACACCCTGTGAGGTGGGTGGGGCTGAGAGAGCTCTGACAGAAACTGCCCTTTTTCAAGAACAGCTGTTCCAGAGCTTGTGACTGACCCAAGGTCACATCAGCAGGTGCAAGTGGAGGAGTGGGGAATCAAACCCGGTTCTCCCAGATTAGAGTCCGCGTACTTAACCACTACACCAAACTGAAACGCGTCAGGTCGTGTGTCTTTGCCCTGGTGTTTAGGCCACCTTTACTTTTTTTACGAGGTTTTCATTGGGCCCTTATATGTTTTTAACTGTCTTTCTAATAGAGTCGAGTTTCTGGTCTGAATGTTATTTTAGCCACCAATCCACACACCTCCAGCCCCTGGTTTGCTTTATTTATTATTTCTTTATCCTTTCTCTGAGAAACTGAGGGTGGCATACTTCGTCTCTCCTGTTTTTATTCTCACAACAACCAGGGGTCATTTCCTGCGGGAGTGAACAGGAGTGGAGCTCTGGCCGTAAGGAGCTCAGGGGGTGGGCACATGCAACAAGCCCCGCCCCCTGCTCCCAGCAGCCCTCAGTTGGGCCACGAGGAGCATGAAGCAGCCAGGTAAGTTGCAGAGCCCCCCCGGCCCACCTGGCCCACCTTCAGGTTCAAGTTCCTCCTCCTCTGTGAAGGCACATCTGCGCGCCCCCCCCCCCCAATAGCTAGCAATCTAAACAGTCCAGTGGCACCTTTAAGACCAAGTTTTATTCAGGTACAAGCTCTCCCTCCTCTGTGAGGGCAGATCTGCGCGTTCCCCCCCCCAATAGCTAGCAATCCAAACAGTCCAGTGGTACCTTTAAGACAAAGTTTTATTCAGGTACAAGCTCTCCCTCCTCTGTGAGGGCAGATCTGCGCGTCCCCCGCCCAATAGCTAGCAATCCAAAACAGTCCAGTGGCACCTTTAAGACCAAGTTTTATTCAGGTACAAGCTCTCCCTCCTCTGTGAGGACAGATCTGCATGTTCCCCCCCACAATAGCTAGCAATCCAAAACAGTCCAGTGGAGGCTGAGCAGTGAGTGTTGCCTTCTGACACACTTCCGGTGATGTCAGGGAGTGTGGCATATGCAAATAAGTTATGCTAATAAGTTATGCTAATGAGCTCCTGCACCTCTTTTTCTATGAAATGACCCCTGACAACAACTGTGAGGTAGGGCAGACTGAGAACTATTCGCCCAAGGTCACCCAGTGAGGTACCCAACCGACTGTGAATCTGAGTCCTCGTCCCAATGGCGGGATGTCTGTGCATGTGTGAAACGGCATTCCAAGATGCCAAAACATTACCTGGCTGCATAACCGGAAGTGAGACCACCGTGTCATGGGATCCTTTAGGATTTCCCCGAAACTCTGTTGCGCTCTCACTTTATCACATCGTCTACTGATAGCAATCTTCTGGTGATCTCTGGCCCTAGGGGTGTCCAGCTGTCTTTGACCAGGGCCGGGGCCTTCTCGGTCCTGGCCCCGACCTGGTGGAACTCTCTGCCAAATGACATCAGGGCCCTGCGGGATCTTATGCAAGTCCTCACGGCCTGTAAGGCAGAGATGTTCCGCCAGGGTTTTGGTTGAGGGCAGCAACGTTTTTATCCTTGGTTGGCACCCTTCCATCCTTTCCTCCCCCTTTGAATTTCAGGTATGTCATAGGGCGATCTTTCGGCTCTGCTCCTGCAGAGTGCAGGGGGTTGGACTAGATGACCTGCAAGGTCCCTTCCAACTCTAACGTTCTATGATTCTATAATTGTTGTGATGAGTTCCCTCTCCTCCTGCCCAGAAACTGGACTGGTAGTCCAGAGCTGGGGCAGAAATTTCCAGGATGCCATCATCCTAGACGCTAATTGGGTCGTAGTTTTCTTAAATTGTTCTGTAGGCTTTTAATATTTTATTATGTTTTATGACATTACGCCCTCATATAAATTGCCCATAGCCCAGCATAAGGTGGGATAGGGTGATTAACAAATTTAATAAATCATCATCCTAACACATTGGCACTTTCCAGCTCTCCCACTGGCTGTGCTGTGCACTTCATCAGCCATTGGCCCATCAACCGGCACTCAAGAGTACTTGCATGCCATTGGCTGGGTGCTGGGTTCACTCCTCTCATCCGCCCACTGCCAGCCTGGCCACTCTTCCCTGTCAGAATAAATTGCCAAAACTGCTGTCTCTACTGATGAAGACACTTCCTGCTTGGCTCCTCCATGGCAGCCTGGCTACTGAGGTGGGCGACTGGCCATCAAACCATTCTCCTCCTGCTGTGGGGATAACTTTCCCTTCAGTGGCTGCTGCTAGGCAACCAAGCTTGGTTCTGTCAGTGAAAAAGCAAAGGGAGGAGGCCCTTTCCAGGATTACTTTGGCCTTGGTGGGAAACTCATTGGGTTCAGTCCTGACTAGGGTTGTCAGCTCCAGGTTGGGAAATTTCTGGATATTTTGTGGTGGAGTCTCTGGAAGCCAATATTTGGGGAGGGGAGAGGCCTCAGCTGAATAGAATTCCATAGAGTTCACCCTCCAAAGTAGCTTTTTTCTCCTGGGGAATCATTGCTGCCAATCTCCAGGTGAGGGCTGTAGATCATTCAGAACTGCCCTCCAGATGGCAGAGATAAAGTCCTCTGGATAAAATGGCTACTTTACAGGATTTACTCTGTGCCATTATACCCTGTTGAGGTTGCTTCCCTCCTGCTTGGGTCCCCACTGTGGAGAAATACTGTACTTTTCCTAGTTAGAGGCTGCAGGGAGAGGGGAGGAGATGGAAAGCTGAAGTTAGAGGGGCAGATAATGGTACGTCGATAACTGGCTGGGAAGGGAAATTCCTGGAGATCTGAAGGGTAGAACCTGGAGAGGGTGGGGTTTGAGGAGGGGTGGGATCTCTGACAGGTACAATACCATAGACTAGACCCTCCAAACCAGCCATTTCCTCCTGGGGAACCATTGTTGCCAATCTCCAGGTGAGGGCTGGAGATCACTCAAAATTACAACTGCCCTTCAGATGGCAGAGATCAATTCCCCTGGAGAAAACGGTGGACTCTGTGTCATTAAACCCTGCTGAGGTCACCACAGCAAATTGATGCTGAGTGTCCAAGGCCAGGGCACCCACCCAGAGCCTCTTTCTAGAACTCTTTGTATTTATTTCCACAATGGGTCTTATTCCTAGTAATAATAATAATAATGGGATGCTGTTTTGGTAAGTGCCTGCCCCCAGGCCTCCAGGGGTTTCTAACCAACACAATCCTACTTGGCTGGAGAACTGGACCAGCTCTCATGGCCTTGGGGACCCAATCTGGGTGCAAAGGCAGCACAGAAATGCTTTAAATAAATTTAAATAAATACAGAGGGCCGTGGTGGCTCAGAGGTTAAGATGCTGAGCTGCAGACTGGAAGGTCTGTACTTCGGCAGTTTGAGACCTGAGTGCTGCATGACGGAGTGAGCTCCCATCTCTGGTTCAGCTCCTGCCAACCTAGCAGTTCAAAAGCAAGAAATTGTAAGTAGATAAATAGGTACCACTTTGGTGGGACGGTAACAGCGTTCTGTGCAGCACCATGGTATTTATTCACACTGGCCACATAACTACAGAAATGTCTTTGGACAGTGCTGGCTCTTCAGCTTGGAAACGGAGATGAGCACCACCCCCTAGAGTCAGATTCAACTAGCTTTCGAGCAAGGGAAACCTTAGGGCACCACAAAAGTGAGCAGATCTGTAATAGCATCCACTTTTGTGAACCAGAGTCCAGTTCACTGAGATGCAGCTGATGAAGTACATTGTTCCTCTGGGAAAGCTTCTGCCATGATTAATCTGTTTGCCACCTTTAAAGGATCACGGGACTCCTTTGTGTTTCCTTGCTGTGGCGGAGCCACAGGACTGCCCCTCTAGATTTGTGTTTAGAATAGTTTCCTCTGACCCTCCACAATAAAAAGAGGGCTTTTAAGTTGTTGACACTCAACTGACAGTTCCAGAGGGGAGAGGAGAAAAAGTCCTACATTATTTACCGGCTCTTTCGCCCCCTTCCTCCCCGCAAATCACAGCTACCTATGACGTAATGTGTTTGGGTCCCTGTTGGATCACTCTTCAGCGTCCCTCGCTCCATCAGATCTGCTTGGCCATTCATCATTTGCAAGACCCAACACCGGCACTGCCTCCAAACTGCAGCTTCTAATAGGGAGGAAAAGGGGGCTTAATTAATGTTTTGGCATAATGCGTCTGTTTATAAAGAAATTATGTACTTCGGAATTAGGCGGCGTGGGGCGAAATGCATCTCCTAATGGTCGGGCTGACGTTTTAAGTGATCCGTAAATCACATAAATATTAAGACCTTTCCGAAGGAGGATAATAAAGTAAGACATTTGGAAACAGGAGTCACTGCTTCTACTTACAATCACCCACCAAATGAAACAGTTTTATTGTAAGTGTAACTTTAATCGCTGTTCCGAACAGACAGATGATCCAATGTTGGGTGGGAAGAGAAGCCAAGATAATTTATTTTCTGTAAAGGGGGGTGGGTAGGGAAGGTGTTTCAAGTGGTTTTCATAAGGTCAAGAGTGGCTTAAAAAAGAAATAAATTTTGTCGGCTGTTGTTTAGGTTTCTGGGAGCCGTAAACATGAGTTAGTTCTGCAGAAACGCTCCTGGCCTGAAGTCACAGAGTCTCTCCATGTTCCCCCAGTAGCAGTAAACTAGCCCTACGTGTGCAGCAGAGAGGTGATTTATAGTGATCGCTTCGAAATATTTCAAGTAGCACTTTGCAAACATTCTGTGGCGCCGCCATATATTAAAGCCACATCAGAGGCAGTTTCCTACATCGCCGAGCAAAGGGGCTGCTGAAAAGACTGCAGATTAATCTGAAGCCGAGGAACCGATCCCTGCGATAGACCGAGATGCCAGCTTTGTCTTGAAGAACAATCCAAGGAATTCGATTAAGCGGCCTAAAAATATCAGCTGCGTCACCCTGGGCTCGTTCGCTTGTGCATCATCCAATTTAATATATGCCAAGATCTATTCCTTGGCTCCATCATCAACCGAGAGGGAGACTGCAACCAAGGAATCCGAAGAAAATTGAGACGGGGAAGGGCAGCCATGGAGGAGCTAGATTCTTAAGCATAAGGATGTCTCACTGGCGGCCGAAAAAAGATAACTCATATTTCAGTGTTCCCCATTACTATGCATGAGCATGAAAGTTGGACAGTGGAGAAAGCCGACAGGAAGCTGATTCATTTGAAATGTGGTGCTGGAGGAGAGTTTTACGAATATTGCGGACTGCCAAAAAGACAAATAAGTAGGTTCTAAATCAGAGGTGTCGAACTCATTTGTAGGAGGGCTGGATCTGACATAAATGTCACTGTACTGAAGGCGTTGCACTGGCTGCCGATAGCATACCAGATTCGTTTCAAGCCCTTTAAAGCCCTACATGGTCAGGGACCTACATACCTGAGGGTCCGCCTTTCCCCATATGTCCCCCAGAGAGCACTGCGGTCAGGGGTCCAGAACTGGCTGGACCTCCCAGGTCTTAAGAAGGCTAGGCTGTCAGCGATCAGGACCAGGGCTTTCTCGGTGGCAGCCCCAACCCGGTGGAATGAGCTCCCGGAGGAGATCAGGGCCCTGAGGGACCTTTTACAGTTCCGCAGGGCCTGCAAGACGGAGCTCTTCCACCAGGCTTTTGGGTGTCGCTGCCACCACCAATGAAGAACATCGGAGAGGGCCCTGGAGTCCGGAAACTGCCACCAACAGCCTAAAGAACAACAAGTACTGCTGGAACAACTAAAACGAATACTGTGAGCTGACGACGAGCTGAGAACTGTGAATGATGGCTGCTACCGTTTATGGATAACAACGATCACTAGCACTTTATTATGGTTTTAGAATTGTTTTAATCGTAAATTATGTTTTTAATGTAATTATCTGTTTGGAAGCCGCCTTGAGCCGGCCTTGGCTAGGAGGATGGAGTAAAAGTTCAAGTAAGTAAGTAAGTAAGTAATTAAGTAAGTAAGTAAGTTGAGCCGGGCAATGTGTGCCATAAAATGTAACACGAGGTACTGGAGATATACTGGATGCAAGGAAGCCCAATTAACAATATTATTTTTTAGTCAAAATAGAAACGTGCTTAAAACATTAACATTCTTCCAGTATTTCCTTAAAGCATCTCCCTGGTTCTCACCCTCCCACTTCCACAGCCCGTTATTCATTAGCACTGAGTTGGTATACAGGGACATAATGCACAGCCTCTGTCATCTGGCAAAAATTCAATCCCCTCCTCCTCCTAGGTTTGCAGGAGCTGGGCCCAGAGACGAGAGCCCACTCCCTCACGCGGCACTGGGGTATCAAGCTGCCAAGCTACCGACCTTCCAGTCTGCAGCTCAGCGTCTTAACCTCTGAGCCACCATGACTCCTAAGGAGGGGAATCCACCCTCCAAATCATAGAATCATAGAATGTTAGAGTTGGAAGGGATCTTGCAGGTCATCTAGTCCAACCCCCTGCACTCTGCAGGAGCACAGCCGAAAGATAGCCCTACGGCATCCCTGAAAGATGGCCGTCCAGCCTCTGCTTGAAAACGTCCAGCGAAGGAGCATCCACCACCTCCTGAGGCAGTCTGTTCCACCGCTCAACCACTCTTACGGTTAGGAAGTTTCTCCTGATATGTAGCCGGTATCGACTTCCCAGGCTACAGTCTGCTTAATTAATGCCCACTTGGTTCTTTGAAGGGCAGACTCACCTGAATGGCTTATTCCTTCCTTCCTTCCTTCCTTCCTTCCTTCCTTCCTTCCATCCATCCATCCATTCACTTTATTTGTAACCTGTCTTTCTCACTGAGACCCCAAGCAGAATATATGGAATATAAAACAAAGCAACCAGACACCGCAAGACAGCCAATACAATGCAATTGGTCCATCATTACAGAATTAGGAGATGCAAACAGCAAGCTGCCCAAGGCAGGGGATTACGAGAAGCAATGCAGGAAATGAAATCACAAATCTAGAAGATGAGACAGTCGAGGTGAGAGGGTCTCTATCACATCACTAGGCAATTTGGATAAAGGAATACAGATCCGGGTGTCATCATCGTATGGATGACAGCCGGCTCCAAAATCACGGATGATTTCTCCTGAGTGATTGAACAGCCTGGAAGGAGGCCTGTGCCTTGTGGAAACTCACAGAACCTCTCCCACACTGATGACAACTGGTCTCCAATAGCCATACTCTGAGCGCGGTCCCTGAGAAACAATTTAAATCAACCCAAAGCACATATCTATGATACAAGTGGCATCCAGCTCAGACTATATCTGCATGACCTTATCAACGACCACAAAAAAAAACTTTGCAAAAGCATCACAACTGATTTCCTCTTTCTGAAAGAACAGAGGCTTAGATTTTGGTGTCCATAGATGCTGAGATACCTTTGACAGTTGAGATGATCATGAACTAGCTGATGCAATGAAGACAGGGAAGTCATTGGAGCTAATAGAAGAAGAGGAAGAGGAAGAGGAGGAGGAGGAGATTGGATTTATACCCCGCCCTTCACTCGGAGTTTCAGAGCGGCTTACAAACTCCTTTCCCTTCCCCTCCCCACAACAGACACCCTGTGAGGTAGAAGAAGAAGAGGAGATTGGATTTATACCCCGCCCTTCACTCGGAGTTTCAGAGCGGCTTACAAACTCCTTTCCCTTCCCCTCCCCACAACAGACACCCTGTGAGGTAGAAGAAGAAGAGGAGATTGGATTTATACCCCGCCCTTCACTACCCAAAGGAGTCTCAGAGCAGCTTACAGACCCCTTCCCCTCCCCACCACAGCCACCCTGTGAGGTAGAAGAAGTAGAAGAGATTGGATTTATACCCCGCCCTTCACTACCCAAGGGAGTCTCAGAGCAGCTTACAAGCTCCTTTCCCTTCCCTTCCCCACAACAGACACCCTGTGATGTAGAAGTAGAAGAGATTGGATTTATACCCTGCCCTTCACTACCCAAAGGAGTCTCAGAGCAGCTTACAAGCTCCTTTCCCTTCCCCTCCCCACAACAGACACCCTGTGAGGAAGGCGGGGCTGAGAGGGCCCTTTCAAGGACTGCCTTTGAGAGAACGGCTCTGACAGAACTATGGCTTGCCCAAGGTCATCCAGCAGCTGCAAGTGGAGGAGTGGGGACTCAAACCCGGTTCTCCCAGATTAGAGTCCACACACTTAACCACTACACCAAAGTAGCCAGTCTGATCGCGGCCAGAATGATGCTCTCTCCTGCATAAGTCCTATCAAAACAACACTCTCTCCTGAGTGAGCCCTATCGAAACAATAAGGTTTGTGCATGAGAAACTCTAGCAGGGTTGTGGCCTGTGGGTCAGATCTCCGTCCCCTCCCCACTCTGCTACTCTTGATGGTGTCCATAGTTTGCCACTGTACTTTATTGCATGCCAGACCCACCTGTAGCTGCTTAAGAGTGAGTGTCAGCGAGGAGGGGAGCGCCCGTTCTACGGTGCGGACCGTCACGCTAGCCCTCCCGCCATCAGAATGACGAGTCTGACACATTTCTCATCGGAGATTCTGTCTGCGACTGGAGACGGAGGAGCTGAAATAGAAACTGACCCCGAGATGTTAATGAAGGCACTCTTCAGACCAAGGATGGGGATTGGCGCTAATTAGCGACGACTGCTTGGCAGGCTTCGAACTCGTGCCTCTCCCTAAAAGGTCGGGAGATCGCTCTCCTCTTCCGAAAGATTCAAATTAATAACAGAAACCATCAAGCTCTTCTTGTCAAGGCCGAGCAAATCATGGGCCCTTCGTAGCGATGGGAACTTGGGGACGGAATTGCTCTCAGTGAAGCTGGCCGTTCAAGGCCAAGCGAATCGACCCCGCGGACCTTTTGTCCCCGTCAGTTTTCTCCACCACTCCCTCCTGAAACGTCCAGCAAGTCCTAAAGATCTGCTGCAGTGCTTTCCATTTTTAGGATAAAGGAAATATTTATTTAATTTATACCCCACAACCTCTCCCCACAGGGGACGCAAAGAAGAAGAAGAAGAGACTGGATTTATACCTCACCCTTCACTACCCAAAGGTGTCTCAGAGCGGTTTACAGACTCCTTTCCCTTCCCCTCCCCACAACAGACACCCTGTGAGGTGGGTGGGGCTGAGAGAGCTCTGACAGAAACGGCTCTTTTTCACGGACAGCTCTGGCAGAACTATGACTTGCCCAAGGTCATCCAGCAGCTGCATGTGGAGGAGTGGGGGATCAAACCCGGTTCTCCCAGATTAGAGTCCGCGCACTTAGCCACTATAACAGACTGGCCATAAAAGTAGGCAGAGGAGGGAGGAAGAGGAGGGGACTGGATTTATACCCTGCCCTTCACTACCCAAAGCTTTCTCAGAGAGGCTTACAAACTCCGTTCCCTTCCCCCCCCCACAACAGACACCCTTTGAGGGAGGTGGGGATGAGAGAGCTCTTGGCAGAAACTGCTCTTTTTCAAGAACAGCTCTTATCAGAACTAGGGCTTGCCCAAGGTCATCCAGCAGGTGCAAGTAGAGGAGTGGGGAATCTTCTTCACCCAAAGAGTGATTAACACATGGAATTCACTGCCACAGGAAGTGGCGGTGGCAACAAGCATGGACGGCTTCAAAAGGGAATTAGATAAGCATATGGAGCAGAGGTCCATCAGTGGCTATTAGCCACAAGGTATAGATAGGGCTCTGGGGCAAGGGATGCTCTGTCATCTTGGTGCTTGGGGGGGTCAACAGTGGGAGGGCTTCTAATGTCCTGGCCCCTCTGGTGGACCTCCTGATGGCACCTGGTATTTCTTGCCACTGTGTGATACAGAGTGTTGGACTGGATGGGCCTTTGGCCTGATCCAACATTGGCGTCTCTTATGTTCAAACCCGGTCCTCCCAGCTTAGATTCCGTGCACTTAACCACTACACCAAATTTGCTCCAGAGGAGGGCTCCGGAGCAAGCTAATTTGTGCAGCAGCCAAATCGCTCGCTCGCAACTTGAATGCCAGTTGCTCACAAAATAGAATTTTTGCTCACAAGACTCCACAGCTTAGAGGGAGCCTTGGTTGCCTGCGTTTGGCATCTGTACCCCAGAGTGGCTGTCCTGCTTTGGACCACACCAGATTGTCATTGCTGGTCTTGTCCCTTTACGGAATTCCTTTTCCCGACTCCAGAACTGTGTAAGGTTTTCTGGCGAGCTGAAGGTTTAGACTGAAGTGTGCAATCGATGCGCCGGGCGTCTTAAGTGTCCGCTCAGCAGCCACCAAAACCCTTTGCCTGCATGATGCTAATGACTGCAGAGAGCTTTGCTGTGGCCCTCCGGGTGTCCAGAGGAGTTTTCCAGCTGACTTCAGAGCTTTGGGTTCAGTCCCTAGACAGCGAGAATATCGTTTCTCAGCACTACTGGATGTGGCTGGACAGAAATGCTGAGGTGGCCACGATGCAAGCAGGAATTTCTGGACAAAGAGGCCTCGTTTCTTTGGTGTAGTGGTTAAGTGCGCGGACTCTAATCTGGGAGAACCAGGTTTGATTCCCCACTCCTCCACTTGCACCTGCTGATGTGACCTTGGGTCAGTCACAAGCTCTGGCACAGCTGTCCTTGAAAAAGAGCAGTTTGTGTCAGAGTTCTCTCAGCCCCACCCACCTCCCAGGGTGTCTGTTGTGGGGAGGGGAAGGGAAAGGCATTTGTAAGCCGCTCTGAGACTCCAAGTGAAGGGCGGGATATAAATCCAATCTCCTCCTCCTCCTCCTCCTCCTCCTCCTCCTCCTCCT
>NW_015166461.1:351292-356177 GCF_001447785.1 Gekko japonicus | reverse complement strand
TTCTTCTTCTTCTTCTTCTTCTTCTTCTTCTTCTTCTTCTTCTTCTTCTTCTTCTTCTTCTTCTTCTTCTTCTTCTTCTTCTTCTTCTTCTCCTCCGCGTCCCTTTTCACACAGTCTCAGCGGCCTGGCACAGACCTCTCAGATCATAGTTTGGGGTCGCCAACATGGTCCCCCTGGGCACTAAGGTGTCTGCTGATACCTTTCTTGGTGCCTGTTAGTTGTTTTTGGAAAGTGGGTGGAATAAGGAGGGGTTTTTGCCCAGCAGTGCTTTGGCAGTACTTTTTCTTTTTAAAAAGCCCATCTGGTCCAGCATCCCGTCTCATGCAGTGGTCAGTTAGTTCCTCCAGAGGGCCAACAGCAGGGCCTAGACGCTGAGGCCTTCATAATAACATAAGAAAAGCCCTGATGGATCAGACCAGTGGCCTATCCAGTCCAGCCTCCTTTCTCACACAGTGGCCAGCCAGTTCCTCTGGAGGGCCAACAAGAGTGCAGAGAGGCCGAGACCTTCATAGGAACGTCAGAAGAGCCCTCCTGGATCAGACCAGTGAGGGTCCATCTAGTCCAGCCTCCTGTCTCACACAGTGGCCAGCCAGTTCCTCTGGAGGGCCAACAACAGGGCACAGAGGCAGAGGCCTTCCCCTTAGAAGAACCTCAGAAAAGCCCTGCTGGATCAGACCAGTGAGGGTCCTTCTAGTCCAGCATTCTGTCTCACACAGTGGCCAACCAGTTCCTCACAGGACACAGAGGCTGACGTCTTCATAAGAACACCAGAAGAGCCCTGCTGGGTCAGACCAGTGAGAGTCCATCTAGTCCAGCATCCTGTCTCACACAGTGGCCAACCAGCCCCTCTGCAGGGCCAACAACAGGGCCTAGATGCTGAGGCCTTCATAATAACATAACCTGAGAAGAACCTCAGAAGAGCCCTGCTGGATCAGTGAAGGTCCATCTAGTCCAGCCTCCTGTCTCACACAGTGGCCAGCCAGTTCCTCTGGAGGGCCAACAACAGGGCAGAGAGGCTGAAGCCTTCGTAAGAATGTCAGAAGAGCCCTCCTGGATCAGACCAGTGAGGGTCCATGTAGTCCAGCTGTTGGGTATTTGCATGTTGAAAACACTCAATGTGTGTGTATAGGGTTAAATGTCTGTTCAGTTGTTACAGGAAATCACCTGTCTTTGTGTTAGGCAATGTTAGCTCAAGTCTGTTAGCCCGCGAAAAGCATCCCTGTTCAGAGAGTTTGATTGGGAGCAAGGTATTAGTAACTTTGCATTTTATGGCCCCTCTTCCCCTTTTTGTTCATCTTGGAGAAGAAGCATGTGAGAGGGTCCATCTTCCAGTTCTTCTAGTCTAGAGAGGATGTAGCTGATTTAGCTCTCTGTTATTTTCTCCCAAGTTACCCTTCCCTATGGTAGAATTGTAGTAAACTTTTATATTTTTAAACACACATGGACTCTGGGTCTGATTATTGAACTCTGGCATCACTAAGCTGTTTTTAACTCTGCTGAATTTCTTAAAATCTCCAACAAAAACAGCCTCCTGTCTCACACAGTGGCCAACCAGTTCCTCTGGAGGGCCAACAACAGGGCAGAGAGGCCGAGGCCTTCCTAAGAACATCAGAAGAGCCCTGCTGGATCAGACCAGTGAGGGTCCATCTAGTCCAGCCTCCTGTCTCACACAGGGGCCAACCAGTTCCTCACAGGACGCAGAGGCTGATGTCTTCATAAGAACATCAGAAGAGCCCTGCTGGATCAGACCAGGGAGCTAGTCCAGAATTCTGTCTCACACAGTGGCCAACCAGCCCCTCTGCAGGGCCAACTTCAGGGCATAGAGGCTGAGGCCTTCCCCTGATGTTGCCTCCTGCCTCTGGGACTCAGGGGATGACTGACTCTGAACCCCGGAGGCTCTCTTTAGTCATAAACCAATGCGATATCACAGTATACAAATTCACAGAAAGCAAATTTATTTTACTGATATGTGTGGTCCTCTGTTATTCTTATATAACCTACCTCTGTTTTGCATGACTTTTGAGCAATTGTGGTCTGCGTTATTCATACAGTGTTTGCTTACTTTCAGCTCTCTTTAGTCACCACGGCTAGTTTCTGCTGATCATGGCTAGTTTCCACTGACCTCTCCTCCATGAATCTCTCTAATCCCCACGTAAAGCTGTTTATTTCTGTGGCCATCACTACCTCCTCTGGCAGCGAATCCCACATTTTAACCACTCTCAGCATAAAGTAGCATTTCCTTTTGTCTGTCCGGAACCGACTGCCCTTCAGGGTTGTCGTGAGGGTAAAGATGGAGGCCAGTGGTCCGTCTAGTCCAGCATCTGGTCTCACATCTGGCCCCACTGGTGGACCTCCTGATGGCACCTGGTGTTTTTGGCCACTGTGTGACACAGAGTGTTGGACTGGATGGGCCACTGGCCTGATCCAACACTGGCTTCTCTTATGTTCTCATGTTGAAAGCAGAGGTCCATCAGTGGCTATTAGCCACAAGGTATAGATAGGGGCTCTGGGGCAAGGGATGCTCTGTCTTCTTGGTGCTTGGGGGGGCAGGCAACAGTGGGAGGGCTTCTAGTGTCCTGGCCCGACTGCTGGACCTCCTGATGGCACCTGGTGTTTTTGGCCACTGTGTGACACAGAGTGTTGGACTGGTAGGGCCACTGGCCTGATCCAACACTGGCTTCTCTTATGTTCTCATGTTGAGAGCAGAGGTCCATCAGTGGCTATTAGCCACAAGGTATAGATAGGGGCTCTGGGGCAAGGGATGCTCTGTCTTCTTGGTGCTTGGGGGGGCCCGTATCGGCCGGAGTGCTGCTAGTGTCCTGGCCCCACTGCTGGACCTCCTGATGGCACCTGGTGTTTTTGGCCACTGTGTGACGCAGAGTGTTGGACTGGTAGGGCCACTGGCCTGATCCAACACTGGCTTCTCTTATGTTCTCATGTTGAGAGCAGAGGTCCATCAGTGGCTATTAGCCACAAGGTATAGATAGGGGCTCTGGGGCAAGGGATGCTCTGTCTTCTTGGTGCTTGGGGGGGCGGGCAACAGTGGGAGGGCTTCTGGTGTCCTGGCCCCACTGCTGGACCTCCTGATGGCACCTGGTGTTTTTGGCCACTGTGTGACACAGAGTGTTGGACTGGATGGGCCATTGACCTGATCCAACGTGGGCTTCTCTTATGTTCTCTTATGTTCTTATGAGAGGAGAATGACGTGAGCTACTTTGGGTCCCCTTCGGAGAGGAAGGTGCTGTCTAAACACAGCAAATGAGCAGACAGATAAATATTTTGCAACTCCGCTGCAGCCTTTTGTGTGGAATTTGCCCCGCTTCTCTCAAGGCGAACCCAACGCTTGCGGGAGTCCCATTTCAGATGAAAGGCAGATAGCGTTTAAATATTGTTCTTCCGTTCTTTCGCCTTGGGATGTACGCGTGGGGCTCTTTTCGGCTATCTTCGCAAAAGGCCTACAACCGACCGCTCAGGAGAGGGCTTTTGTAGTGAGAGGAGGAAAAACAACAACCAAAAACGGATGAGGAATGAAATGAGTGGAAATACTTCAGGGGACAACAAAGTCTCTTCTAAAAGGCTGGAGAAAGGGGAAAAAGTAATGGATGGTTCCATTTGAGTCCTTAATGTTATTTCTGGATGTCTTTTATAATGTGTTATTTACTGCGGAGTTTAGCGCTGACAGAAAATAAACAGCATTTGCAACATAATGTCTTTAGAGCCCTCTTGCTGTTCCTCATGCCGTTGGGCTGTCAAGTTCCGACGGCAACCGACATCCATCAACGTCTTCCGTGATGGAGCCTCTTCTTGTAATTATCTACTTCTGTCGTCTTCGTCTTCTTTTTTCAAAAAGCAAAACATAAGCGACTTTCCGTTAAATGGTCCTCACGGCGGTTCCCGCAGCGGGTTTCATGGTGAAGACCACGCTGAGTTTGCAGGCCAGTTAGGATCGTCCCAGTTCAGGGGAGGGACTTTGGGTCTTTGTGTGGGCTTCACGTTATGACAGGTGGGTAGAGCTCTTGTCCTGCTGAGGCCTGTCCAAAACCCAATTGCTCTTTTTGTAGGAGGGACGTCTTTGCATATTAGGCGGACACACCCCTAATGTAGCCAATCCGCCAAGAGCTTACAGAGCTCTTCTTACAGGGGCTGCTGTAAGCTCTTGGAGGATTGGCTACATTAGGGGTGTGTCGCCCAGGGCTCTTTTTGTAGGAGGGACTCCTTTGCATATTAGGCGACACACCCCTAATGTAGCCAATCCTCCAAGAGGTTACAGAGCTCTTCTGACAGGGGCTACTCTAAGCTCTTGGAGGATTGGCTACATTAGGGGTGTAGGGCTCTTTTTGTAGCAGGGACTCCTTTGCATATTAGGCGACACACCCCTAATATAGCCAATCCTCCAAGAGGTTACAGAGCTCTTCTGACAGGGGCTGCTGTAAGCTCTTGGAGGATTGGCTACATTAGGGGTGTGGCTGACAGGGCTCTTTTTGTAGCAGGGACTCCTTTGCATATTAGGCCACACACCCCTAATATAGCCAATCCTCCAAGAGGTTACAGAGCTCTTCTTACAGGGGCTGCTGTAAGCTCTTGGAGGATTGGCTACATTAGGGGTGTGTCGCGAGGGCTCTTTTTGTACGAGGGACTCCTTTGCATATTAGGTGACACACCCCTAATGTAGCCAATCCTCCAAGAGCTTACAGAGCTCTTCTTACAGGGGCTACTGTAAGCTCTTGGAGGATTGGCTACATTGGGGGGGTGTCGCCTAATATGCAAAGGAGTTCCTGCTACAAAAAGAGCTCGGCCAGGGCTCTTTTTGTAGCAGGGACTCCTTTGCATCTTAAGCGACAAACCCCTAATGTAGCCAATCCTCCAAGAGGTTAAAGAGCTCTTC
>NW_015166461.1:349268-350813 GCF_001447785.1 Gekko japonicus | reverse complement strand
TTCTTCTTCTTCTTCTTCTTCTTCTTCTTCTTCTTCTTCTTCTTCTTCTTCTTCTTCTTCTTCTTCTTCTTCTTCTTCTTCTTCTCTGAAGCAGTAGAACAAATTCAGAGTCCAGTGGGGCACCTTTAAGACCAACAAAGCTTTAGTCAAGATATCAGCTTTCGTGTGCAAGGCTAACTTTTTCAAAATACATTGGAGTGGTAGATGAGGTTCTGAATTTATAGACAGGGATTTAACACCAAATTAACACGTAAACATGGTGATGTTTAAGTTATGCAAAGTGAAAAACTAAATAAGGAGTTAAGGTTATAAGATCAACAGCTGTAAAGCGATAAATGTGTCAAAATAGCAGATAAATGTCTAAAGGTGTTTTTTTTCTAATTGTGGGAAGTAACAGAATCTTAATTACCTCCTCTCAGGCGTGGAGGGTACTTAGCATATTTTGGGCTGGATGTAACGTTGTCAGCAGACATCCATTCGGTATTCTAATGTACTATTCTGAAAAAGAAATACACTAAAATACAGAAGATTTATAGTCCTTCTTGTCGAGAATACATATGTGAAGACGGAGGGTACCGACTACTGAGGGGTGTTTGTGACTCTTTAAGCTCTAAATTTCCCCTCAGCGGGAGGAGGGGGTCTGACTGCTAACATCTCAGGAACAACAACATGCCGTTGGTCCCAGAGTTCTATAATTGCACACAACATCAGCTTCACATTGCAGTATCCTCAACATTTTATCCGGTTTCTGGTCCAGGTGTTTGGCAGTAATCACAGCGGAGATAGAGCTGCCTCTCCGAAAGGTGATCCTGCTATCTCTGGGATTAATGTTCACGGCTCGGGCAAAAACTAAGCTTAAACTAAAAGCGTATCTTATTTGGAGGTTTTGAAGCAGAGGCTAGATGGCCATCTGACAGCGAGGCTGACTCGGTGTATTCAGGCAGCTGGTCAGAGGGAGGGTGGGAAGGGATGAAACAATGAAATTGCTGAGCAGATAAAAAGAACATAAGAACATAAGAGACACCAATGTTGGATCAGGCCAAAGGCCCATCCAGCCCAACACTCTTTATCACACAGTGGCCAGAAATACCAGGGGCCATCAGGAGGTCCACCAGTGGGGCCAGGACATTAGAAGCCCTCCCACTGTTGACCCCCCCAAGCACCAAGATGACAGAGCATCACTTGCCCCAGAGCCCCTATCTATACCTTGTGGCTAATAGCCATTGATGGACCTCTGCTCCATATGCTTATCTAATTCCCTTTTGAAGCCGTCCATGCTTGTAGCCGCCACCACTTCCTGTGGCAGTGAATTCCAAGTGTTAATCACTCTTTGGCTGAAGAAGTACTTCCTTTTATACGTTCTAACCCGACCGCTCAGTCTTTCTTCACACAAAGAGTGATGAACACATGGAACTCACTGCCACAGGAGGTGCCGGTGGCTACAAGCATGGGCGGCTTCAAGAGGGAATTGGATAAACATCTGGAGCAGAGGTCCATCAGTGGCTATTAGCCACAAGGTGTAGATAGAAACTCACAGGCTGGGGC
>NW_015166461.1:340864-348456 GCF_001447785.1 Gekko japonicus | reverse complement strand
TGACACTGTCTAACCATCTCATCCTTTGCCGTCCCCGTCTTCTTTGACCTTCAATCTTTCCCAGCATCAGGGTCTTCTCCAGGGAGTGCTCCCTTCTCATTTGGTGGCCAAAGTATTTGAGCTTCAGTTTCATTATCTGGCCTTCCAGGGAACAGTCAGGGTTGATTTCTTTGAGGATTGACTGATTTGTTCTTCTTGCAGTCCAAGGGACTCTCAAGAGTCTTCTCCAGCACCATAGTTCAAAAGAATCTATTCTTCGGCGCTCGGCCTTCCTTATAGTCCAACTCTCGCAGCCATACATGACTACTGGGAATACCATTGCTTTGACCATGCGGACTTTTGTTGGCAGGGTGATGTCTCTACTTTTTATCATGCTGTTTAGGTTCGCCATCGCTTTCCTCCCAAGGAGCAGGCGTCTTTTAATTTCATGGCTGCAGTCACAGTCTGCGGTGATCTGGGATCCCAGGAACGTGAAGTCTGTCACTACTTCCACGACTTCCCCTTCTATTTGCCAAGGAGTGATGGGGCTGGATGCCATGATCTTAGTTTTTTTTATGTTGAGCTTCAAGCCCACTTTTGCGCTCTCCTCTTTTACTCTGAGCAAGAGGCTCTTGAGGTCCTCTTCACTTTTTGCCATTAGAGTGGTATCATCTGCATATCTGAGGTTGTTGATCTTTCCCCCAGCAATCTTAATTCCCGCTTGTGATTCATCCAGGCCAGCATTTCACATGATGTACTCTGCATATATATTAAATAAGCAAGGTGACAATATACATCCTTGTCGTACTCCTTTCCCTATGCTGAACCAATCAGTTGTTCCATATCCGGTTCTAACTGTCGCTTCTTGGCCCTTATACAGGTTTCTCAAGAGACATGTGAGGTGGTCTGGTACTCCCATCTCTTTAAGGACCTGCCATAGTTTGTTGTGATCCACACAGTCAAAAGCTTTAGCATAGTCAATGAAGCAGAAGTAGATGTTTTTCTGGTACTCTCTTGCTTTCTCCATAATCCAGCGAATGTTGGCAATTTGATCTCTTGTTCCTCTACCTCTTCTAAACCCAGCTAGTACTTCTGGCAGTTCTCTATCCACGTACTGTTGCAATATTTTGCTTATTTAACAGTGTCTGAGAACTGACACCCCTTGCTCTGAATTACTGCATCAAAATGTCTGTGCTGTTGCAATCTTGACTCTGCTGTTCAGGTGTGTCTCTGTAAGCTGCAAGCCTATGATGATTCAGCAGCAGCAGAACTGGAAGAAGAAGACAGCCAGTTCTACTGCGGGCCTGAGAGAAGCCCTCCGGGGGCTTTATGTGGCTCCCAGGCCGCATGTTTGACACCCCTGGTCTAGGGTGATTGGCCCAGGCAGTATCTCAGGTCCAGTGGGCCATAGATGTCAATTGTTGTTGTTGGTGGTAATGATGGTGGAGGTAGTAGTGGCGGTGGCTCCGTTTTACAGGCTCTGTGGAACTGTGAGAGGTCTCGCAGGGCCCTGGTCTCTTCTGGGAGCTCATTCCACCAGATTGGAGCCACCACCGAAAAAGCCCTGGCCTTAGTTGTCACTAATCTGGCCTCCTTGATGCTCGGGAGAGCCAGTCGATTCTGGGTCCCTGACCACAGTGCTCTCTGGGGTACATATGGGGAAAGGCGGTCCCTCAGGTATGCAGTTGGTTGGTCTAGATGACTCCTTGGTATTCCTTTTGCACTGGTGCTTACAAAGCTGCCCAAAGGATACTCTCCAGGAGCATGTTCAGAATCTCACTTGACTTGCCAGAACATCTCGGGGAACTGATACTCGATTCGTAATACAACCAAGCCTTGTTAAGTGGGCAGATTTATATTTCTACTGCCACAGACAGACAAACACGGCGACCCATCCTGATCTATCATCCGTGCTGGTATGACAGTGCCTGCTGAATTCACACATTTTTGTCTTCGCTCAGGAAGGATGGCTCCAGAGCAAGCTAATTAATCCAGGAGCCAAATCGCTTGCTCACAACTTTAATGCCAGTGACTCACAAAGTAGATTTTCTGCTCCCACAAGACTCCACAGCTTAGAGGGAGTGCTGACCCAAGGTCACCCCAGCAGCTGCATGTGGCAGAGTGGGGAAATCAAACGGAAATCAAACCCGGTTCTCCCAGATTAGAGTCTGCGCTCCTAACCACTACCCCAAACTGACAAGAGATGTTCAGAGGCGGTTTGCCGTTACAGGCCTCTGCATCCCAGCCGAGATATTCCTTGGTGGTCTCCCATCCAAATTGTAACCGGGACCAACCCTGCTTAGCTTCTGAGATTTGACAAGATCAGGCGAGCCCGGGCCATCCAGGTCAAGGCAAGAGATGAAAATGGGTGGTTTGCCATTGCCTGCCTCCATCTCTCGACCCTGGTATTCCTTGGTGGTCTCCCATCCAAATATTGACCAAGGCTGACTCTCCTTAGCTTCCAAGATCTAATGAGATCAGTCTAGCGGCGCTATCCAGGTCAGGGCCATGAGAGAGCTTATTGGAAACCCCCCCCCATCTTCTTAGTCTCCAATCTAGTCATTCACGTAAGCAGGGCTATTTCTGGGCAGGAACGGAGTTCCGGCTGGCTTCCAAGTTGGCCACACCCAGCAGGAACTCATTAGCATAATAGGCCACACCCAACAGCAGAAACTCACTAGGATTGGCTACATTAGGGGTATGTGGCCTAACATGCAAAGGAGTTCCTGCTACAAAAAAAGCCCTGGGTTTTGACAACAAACAAGGTAAACAGAATAAGAAGGGAAAGGTGGGTGTGGCTGGATGACCACACTTCTGGGAACATGGGGGCATGGCCTAATGTGCTAATGAGCGGTGCTGTCAGGGTGTGGCCCAATATGCTAATGAGTTCCTGCTGGGCATTTTCTACAAAAAGAGCCCTGCTAAGGATCAATGCTCCCTCTAAGCTGTGGAGCCTTGTGAGCAAAAATTCTGCTTTGTGAGCTACTGGCATTAAAATTGTGAGCAATCGATTTGGCTACTGCATACATTCGTTTGCTTTGGAGCCCTCCTTCCTGCGCTCAGACAAAACTCTGTGAGCCGGAGGCTAAAAAACTGTGAGCGAGCTCACACTCACTCAGCTTAGAGGGAGCTCTGGTAAGGATCCAGCACCTTTCTGATTATACCACCGGGAGCAAACAGCAATGCCTTGACAAGGACCTCACTTAGCCAATATAACTGAAACGATAAGGCATTAATCAAGGCAGCTCTTTCCTTAGGTCCCCGTGCTCGACCTCCGAGGTTAGGCTGCGGGTTCCATCACAGAGTTTGTGGGTGTTCGAATTGATGGTTTTAATTCTGGGCCCAACGAGGGCTCCATTCCAGTGGAGCTCTTCCAAATTGCCGATTCTATTTACGGAGGGCCTTGGCCTCTCTTTGAGCTCGGTAATTGCCCAGCGGAGCGCCATTCATAACGCTTTCGCCGCTCTCTGCACCCGATAAGATTAGAGCTTTGCATTTATTTTCATTTCAGCCGGGCAGCATCAATATTTATTAACAATGTATTTAGGCTTTTAATGCCCTGCGCAATTTGGAAGTTACAGCAATGATCTGTATTTATGTCTTTGGCTGGGGAAAGCTGGCCGCTGCGTGTTGAAGGTGCTTGCGAAATGAGGAACTGGGTGTGGTAATGCAAATGGAGGACGGGTCCTTGGAGGGAGAAGAAGAAAAGAAAAAGAAGAAGAAGAGGAAGAAGATGATGAGATTGGATTTATACCCCATCTCTTCCCTGGGGAGCTGCCCTCTCCCCAACTAGTTGGACTGGCTGGGGAGGGGAGACACTAGAAGAAGAAGAAGAAGAAGAAGAAGAAGAAGAAGAAGAAGAAGAAGAAGAGGAGGAGGAGGAGGAGGAGGAGGATGAGGATGGATTCATACCCCGCTCTTCACTACCCAAGGGAGTCTCAGAGTGGCTTACAAACTCCTTTCCCTCCCCCTCCCCACAACAGACACTCTGCGAGGTAGGTGGGTCTGAGAGAGCTCTTTCGAGGACTGCTCTGAGAGAATAGCTCTGCGAGAGCTTGTGACTGACCCAAGGTCACACCAGCAGCTGAATGTGGAGGAGTGGGGAATCAAACCCGGTCCTCCCGGATTAGAGTCCGCACTCTTAACCACTACGCCAAACTGGCTTACGCCAAACTGTCTTTCGCCAGACTTTGCAGGTCAAAAGGCTAGTGCACCTGGAGTTCTTTCTGGAAGCAGAAGAGGGGATATGGGACACTGGGTTGGGAAGGGCTTTGGCTCTGCCATAGAGTCTCTGCTTGGTATGCTGAAGGTCCCCGGTTCAGTCCCCAGCATCTCCATTGAAGAAGAAGAAGAAGAAGAAGAAGAAGAAGAAGGGGGGGGGAGGAGATTGGATTTATACCCTGCCCTTCACTCAGAGCGGCTTACAGACTCCTTTCCCTCCCCCTCCTCACCACAGACACCCTGTGAGGTAGGCAGGGCTGAGAGAGTTCTTGACAGAAACGGCTCTTTCACGAACAGCTCTGACAGAACAATGTCCTCCTGCAGCTGTGAGTGGAGGAGTGGGGAATCAAACCCGGCTCTCCCAGATTAGAGTCCGTGCACTTAGCCACTACACCAAACTGGTAGTGGGTGATGGGGAAGACCTCGGCCTGAGACCCTGGAGAGAGCAGCTGCCAGTCTGAGCAGGCAATACTGACCTTGAGTGACCAAGGCTCTGGTTCAGTTTAAGGCAGCTTTGTAGGGAGGGGCCGTGGCTCAGTGGCAGAGCTTCTGCTTGGCATGCAGGAGGTCCCAGGTTCAATCCCCGGCATCTCCGGTTAAAAAGGACAAGCAGGAGATGATGAGAAAGACTTCTGCCTGAGACCCTGGAGAGCTGTAAAGAGGGGGTGTGGCTCAGTGGCAAAGCACCTGAGACCCTGGAGAGCTGTAAAGAGGGGGTGTGGCTCAGTGGCAAAGCACCTGCTTAGCATGCAGGAGGTTCCAGGTTCAATCCCCGGCATCTTCAGTTAAAAAGGACCAGGCAATAAGTGATGGGAAAGACCTCAGCCTGAGACTCTGGAGAGCTATAAAGAGGGGCTGCGGCTCAGTGGCAAAGCCTCTGCTTGGCATGCAGGAGGTCCCAGGTTCAACCCCCAGCATCTCCAGTTTAAAAGGACCAGGCAGGAGGTGATGAGAAAGACTTTTGCCTGAGACCTTGGAGAGCTTTAAAGAGGGGCCGTGGCTCAGCGGCAGAGCCTCTGCTTGGCATGCAGGAGGTCCCAGGTTCAATCCCCAGCATCTCCAGTTAAAGGACAGGTAGTCGGTGATGGGGAAGACCTCGGCTTGAGACCCTGGAGAGCTGCTGCTAGTCTGAGCAGACAATACTAACCTTGATGGACCAAGGCACTGGTTCAGTTTACGGCAGCTTCATGTGTGTGTTACAATTTATTGCTCAGTAAATGGAGAAGTGTGATGTGATCGGGGGAAAAGAACAAAGAAAACATTCCCCTGTAATATATTATGTACCTGAACCGAATTTACAAAAAAGGTTATGCCAAGTCATGTTGGAGCAACACCAAAAGTTACAAATTGTGTGCTCTGTTTTCCGCAATTTCTCTGGTAGGTGTAATGGACGGAAGCGGAATGAGATGAGTAACGATTTGGCAGACTCCTCAGACGAGCACATTTATTAAGTGGAGTGCCGGAGAGCTTTCTGTATTTAAGGCTCGCCGTTGAGCACATGCACTCGGGGTCAGGGTGAAGTGCAGGTTGCTAAGGGAACACGTGTGCGTACAGGACTGTGAGAGGTGCACCGCAGCCGGAAACGTTCCTGACCGAGTTTCATTCTGGTGAATTAGCAGACTGTATCAGAGCCCTGTTTGATGAGGACAGAGGTCCCCTTCGCTGCTTTCAGACTTCTTCCACCCAGCCAATAATCTTGCAGCGAGGAGGGGGAAGGTCACCGACTCTCTTTTCCATTCTGGTCACCCTTCTCTCAAAAAGGAGATCGCAGAGCTGGGAAAAGTACAGAAGAGAGGAAGCGAGATGGTTGAGGGGGTTGGAGCCCCTTCCCTTGCCCCAGCCTGAGTGTTCCTGTCTATACCTTGTGGCTAATAGCCACGGATGGATCTCTGCTCCATATGTTTATTCAATTCCCTCTTGAAGCCGTCCATGCTTGTAGCTGCCACCACCTCCTGCAGCAGTGAATTCCAAGTGTTAATCACCCTTTGGGTGAAGAAGGACTTCCTTTGATCCGTTCTAACCCGACTGCTCAGCAGTTTCATGGAGTGCCCACGAGGTCTTGTAATGTGAGAAAGGGAGAAAAGGACCTCTTTCTCTACCTGCTCGATCCCAGGAATAATCGTATAAACCTCAATCATGTCACTCCTCTGCCATCATTTCTCCAAGCTAAAGAGTCCCGAGCGTTTTAACCTTTCTTCATAGGGAAAGTGTTCCAACCCCTTTATCATTCGAGTTGCCCTTTTCTGCGCTTTCCCCAATGCTATAATATCCTTTTTGAGGTGTGGTGACCAGAACTGTACACAATACTCCAAATGAGGTCGCACCATTGATTCATACAGGG
Source organism: Gekko japonicus (assembly GCF_001447785.1). Classification (NCBI taxonomy): domain Eukaryota; kingdom Metazoa; phylum Chordata; class Lepidosauria; order Squamata; family Gekkonidae; genus Gekko; species Gekko japonicus. The sequence continues at coordinate 341,915 of NW_015166461.1, read as the reverse complement.
GCATTACGATACTGGCTGATTTGTTTTCAGTTCCCTTCCTAATAATCCCTAGCATAGCATTGGCATGGGGCTGATTCCGCACTAAAGCGTTGCTCTCCATTCTCCCCGGGTCTCATTGGCCTGATTCTGTGGGAGGAGTTCCGCATTAAGGAACTCTGACCCAGGTTTGTCGCCTTGTTCCGAATCTAGCACCCCTCCCCTCTCTTCCCCCTCCCTTTTTTTTTGATCAGCGGCGTGGTTGCGTTGTAATGCACCCACCCACTGGAAAACAGGTGTGCTTTACGCATATGTGTAGTTGCGTTGTGCCAGGTCGAAAAAGGGAGGGGAAAGGAAGAGGGGAGGCGGTAAGGGAGGGGGAGGGGGGAGGGAGAGAAGCAGACATGCCAGGCAACACATGTCACCCCCGCGAAAATTGGGTCCACACCACCATGCCACCCTCAATGCATATTTCTAACAGCTATACTACAGCCTGTAGGTTAGCCCCACGAAAAATGTTGACCATGCCTCCATGTCACCCTTAAAGCATTTTTTAAAAAAACAATGGCACTACTTTTGTACAAATAGCGATGTGCAACACAGAAATGGGGAAACTGCTGAGCAGTCGGGTTAGAACGGATAAAAGGAAGTACTTCTTCACCCAAAGAGTGATTAACACATGGAATTCACTGCCACAGGAGGTGGTGGCGGCTAAAAGCATGGACAGCTCCAAGAGGGAATTAGATAAGCATATGGAGCAGAGGTCCATCAGTGGCTATTAGCCACAAGGTATAGGTAGGGACTCTGGGGCAAGTGATGCTCTGTCATCTTGCTGCTTGGGGGGGGGGTCAACAGTGGGAGGGCTTCTAATGTCCTGGCCCCACGGGTGGACCTCCTGATGGCACTGGTATTTCTGGCCACTGAGTGACAGAGTGCTGGACTGGATGGGCCTTTGGCCTGATGCAACATTGGCATCTCTTATGTTCTTATGTTCTTATGAAACAGCAGACGTACATTTAAAAGGACATTTAAACGCCAGTCAACGTAGGATCAGTATTGTGTCGCAACGCAACAC
>NW_015166461.1:323597-340836 GCF_001447785.1 Gekko japonicus | reverse complement strand
TGACACCGGGGCAAGTGATTGTGCGGAATCGGCCTGGAAGTAATGCCGCACAATCCACCCTCAAAAGCAGCCCTTTTCTCCAGGGGAACTCATCAGTGGTCATTCTGGAGATTTCCAGCCCCCACCAGGGGATTGGCAACCCTAAACTCACTCTCAGCCCCCCTTCCCACTTCAAGGTAAGACAGGCACGGCCTTCTTGCCCCACCTTCGCTGGAAAAGTCTCTCTCAGGGTCCCACGTATCCCGTCTTTGAGGGGCGAACCACATACGATGGTGCGGCATCCAATCATGGACCTCCTTCCGATGTTTTACTTTCTTTCCTGTGAGCGACTGGCATTCAAGTTGTAAGTGAGCGATTTGGCTCCTGCCAGGGCTCTTTTTGTAGAAAAAGCCCAGCAGGAACTCATTAGCATAATAGGCCACACCCAACAGCAGGAACTCATTAGCATATTAGGCCACACCCCTGACAGCACCGCTCATTAGCCCATTAGGCTACACCACCATGTTACCAGAAGTATGGTCATCCAGCCACACCCACGTTTCCCTTCTTATTCTGTTTACCTTGTTTGTTGTCAAAACCCAGGGCTTTTTAAACTCCTTTGCATGTTAGGCCACACACCCCTAATGTAGCCAATCCGAATGAGTTCCTGCTGTTGGGTGTGGCCTGTTATGCTAATGAGTTCCTGCTGGGCGTGGCCAACTTGGGAGCCAGCCGGAACTCCGTTCCTGTGCGTTCCTGCCCAAAAATAGCCCTGGCTCCTGCATAAATTAGTTTGCTCTGGAGCCATGCTTCCTGAGCTGAGACAAAAATGTGCGAGCCAGAGGCTAAAAAACTGTGTGCTAGCTCACACTCACTCCGCTTAGGGGGAACACTGGGTGGGAGATCTCGGATTACGACTGATCTCCATGTGACAGAGATCAGTTCCCCTGGAGAAAACGGCTGCTTTGGGAGATGGACGCTGTGGCTTTATACCCTGTTGCAGTCCCTTCCATCCTCAAACCTTCCCCTCACCAAATCTCCAGGAATTTCCCAACCCAGGGCTGGCAACCCTAGCTTGAGTCAAATGTGATGCTGATTGGGTCGCCAGGTCCTACGTGGCTGGTGGTGAGGGGCTCCCGGGTCCTCTCTGGGATGTTCTGCCACATGCCGACGTTGGGGGGTGATGCTCTAATTTGGGGGGCAAAACTCTATGGTCATTTGCCTTCAAAACCAGGGGTCATTTAGTAGAAAAAGAGGTGCAGGAGCTCATTAGCATAACTCATTAGCACATCCTATTTGCATGTGCCACACACCCTGACATCACCAGAAGTGTGTCAGAAGGCAACACCCACCGCTCAGGCTCCACTGGACTGTTTTGGATGCTGCTCTTCGGGGGGGGGGGGGAACGTGCAGATCTGTCCTTGCAGAGGAGGGAGAGCTTGTACCTGAAGGTGGGCCGCGGGGCCTCTGCAACTTACCCGGCTGCTTCTTGCTCCTTGTGGCCCAACTGAGGGTTGCTGGGAGCAGGGGCGGGGCTTGTTGCATGCGCCTGTCCTCTGGGCTCCTTACTGCCGGAGTTCCGCTCCTGTGCGCTCCTGCAGGAAATGACCCCTGTTCAAAACTATAGAGTTTGCTCAAAAACTAGAGTGTCACCCCCGATGTCGGTGATGTGATGATGTCACTTCTGGGTGACATCATTGTATCAGGGATGGCAACAGATCCAGGACCCTAAAGGCGAGGGGAACCCTGCTGGGATCTGGGGGCTGAGAACCATAGATACTGAGTGCGACAAGGTCACCTGCCACCTCTTGGTTTTGCCTGGCATCTTGCTGTCACTGGGTTGCCACCCATGGAAAGCAGCTATTCAGGACACATACACATGAAATAACATGAGGCTGCCTTCTACTGAATCAGCCCCCTTGGTCCATCACAATCAGTATTGTCTACTCAGGATGGCAGCCGCTCACCTATCGCCTGATTCCTTTCAACTGGAGATGCCGGAGATTGAATGAGGGACCTTCTGTGTGCGAGGCAGATGCTATACCACTGAGCCACAGCCCCTCCATCGTATTGCATCTGTTGGCCTTCTAATTGGGTTAGGGGCTAGTTTCAGAAGGTAGCCATCTTGGTCTGCAGGAGAAGAGCTGGGTTCAAGTCCAGCGGCACCTTAGAGACCAACATGAATTTCAGGGTATAAGCTCTGGAGAACCATAAGAGAGCTCTGACTCTCGAAAGCTTATACCCTGAAACCCCCTTGTTGGTGTCTGAGGTGCTGCTGGAGTGTGGCTTATGTAAAGAAACAACAAAAAACAACAGACCAGAGGTCACACAGAGGTATGATGGAGCGGAGAATTGCTTCGGGGAGGGCTCAGTGGATGAGCCTCTGCTTGGTGGGCAGAAGGTCCCAGGATCAATCCCCAACATCTCCATTTAAAAGGACCAGGCAGGAGGTGATGGGAAAGACCTCAGCCTGAGACTCTGGAGAGCGGCTGCCAGTCTAAGTGGACAGTGCTGACTGTGATGGACCATTGGTTGGATTTAGTATAATCAGGGGTCATTTCCTGCGGGAGCGCACAGGAGCGGAGCTCTGGCAGTAAGGAGCCCAGGGGGCGGGCACATGCAACAAGCCCCACCCCCTGCTCCCAGCAGCCCTCAGTCAGAGCAAGAAGCAGTCAGGTAAGTTGCAGAGCCCCTCCCCCCCCCCCCGGTCCAAAACAGTCCAGTGGCACCTTTAAGACCAAGTTTTATTCAGGTACAAGCTCTCCCTCCTCTGTGAGGGCAGATCTGCACGTTCCCCCCCTCCAATAGCTAGCAATCCAAAACAGTCCAGTGGAGCCTGAGCGGTGGGTGTTGCCTTCTGACACCCTTCCGGTGACATCAGGGTGTGTGGCACATGCAAATAAGTTATGCTGTATTCTAATTTACTGCTCACCATCTACCTATATGTATGTTCTGGAAATTTCCACTTCATTGTATCCACAGAAGTGTGTGTGCACACGGAAGCTTATACCTTGAATAAAACTTTGTCGGTCTTAAAAGGTGCTGCCGGGCTCAAACTCTGTTCCTCTACTTAATGTGTACATCTTGAGGTGTCACAGAAGAAAAATAGCCGGGGAGGTGCGCGCCATGCATACAGATGCTCCTGTTTTTAATGTTCCATAACCACATAAAAGAGAACCCCGGCAAAGATATTTAAGAGGCACCATTATGGACAACCTCGCGGATTTCATCTCTCTCCGTCTCCCTGCCTTTGATTGTGCCGGGGCCGATGACTCCCGCACAATGATGAGATTTTGGGGGGTTTGGAAGCCCTGGATCTCCGGTGGAAAATATTGCCGCAGAAACACAAAATAATATTTTCATAATTACGGTGCCTCCAGAGCCCCTCTGACAGCTGCTGTTTTATCTTTGTCTTGTCTGTTATGGAGTGGAATGAAAAAGCTTTTGCCAGGGTTGGGCGAAGCCACGGTCATTACCTCGGCACTGCGTTTCACTTCGCTCGTCTGAATAATTTTCTTTTTCCAGAGCTGGGACTGATGAGGTGGGGAGTGAGAACAGAATATATATATATATATATATCTCCAGCCAGCTGTTGTGCTAGAACAGAAATAGTTTCTGGTTTCCAGATTTAGCAGCCGACTTTCATTGTTCGTCTCTGGGTATGGAGGATGGGGGACCCTGGTGGGCCGAATGAGCGAGAACAGATTCATTATCGTGTCTTCCAAATGGAACTGGCCAGGTGCAAATGAAACGTAGCAGCCCAGCGATTATGGTAGATGGATGCCTTTAATGAGCACCACCGTCCTCACAGAGGGCAAGCGGGCCCCGTGGCAGGTGTGCGGAATAATTTTGGAACCCGCAGCTCAACTTTGGGGCCCCCTATCTACTTTCAGTCCCATGGTTGGATTGTGGTGTCGGGGCGAGAGCTGGCTCTCATTTTTCAAGTCGCAGCCGACTTCTGGTTGACCCTATGTGGTTTTCAAGACAAGCGATGTTCTGATGGGGTTTGCCATTGCAGGCCTCTGCATAGCAACCCTTGCCTTCCTTGGTGGTCTCCAGGTCAAGTCATAGCTGACATATGGCAACCCTGTAGGGTTTTCAAGGCAAGAGACGAACAGAGGTGATTTGCCATTGCAGGCCTCTGCGTAGCGACCCTTGTGTCGTAAATCAATCTGTGCTGAGTGACGGCTCAGATTTCTCAGACAAAGAGTTACCTGCTAGCCCTGAGCCGGTAACTGAACAGCCAGCTGCAGCTGGCTCTGAGCCAGAAGAACAACAAGAGATCAGGTTACCGGCTGACCAGGAGTCACAGCCTGCAGCTGAAACTGAGCCAACGCCTTGTAGCTCTGAAGCAGTAAACAAGTCTTCAGCAGCCATTCCCAGCCCACCTAGCTCACCCACACCCTTGTAGTGCTGATGCCATCAGAGACGTTTGGAGTTGCAAGGAAGGAGAAGGAGTGCAAGACTCGTGGCCTGTCGTCAGCTGTCAATTGAAGAGATGAATGAGTAGTTTCAGGATGCCTGCCAAGGAATTGGCTGGGAGTTTAGCTCATCAAGACTTGGCTATAAATTCAGCTGGGAGAAGCAGCAGTTTGTGGATGCAACAAAGTTTGATACTGAGTCACCAACCTGTTGCTACTGTACCTCAGCAACCTTGAACCTTAGAATGGACCTGATAACTGGCTTTTTTGGAACCCCTGACCTTGGACTGGACTTGGGCTTGCTGCCTAGAACTCCTTGACCCTAGACTGTACTTTGGTAAACCTGGTCTCTGGAACCCCTGATTTTTGGACTGGACTTTGGTCACTCTCTGCCACCTTGCCTGTGACCTGCCCCGCTGAGCCCCAGCCTGTATCTCCTGGGGAACATCAACTCCATAGGATTTTCAAGGCAAGAGATGAACAGAGGTGTTTGCCTTTGTATGCCTCTGTGTAGTGACCCTGGACTTCCTTGGTGGTCTCCCACCCAAGTACTAACAAGGGGCCAACACGGCTTAGCCTCTGAGATATGAAAAGATCCAGGTCAGGTCAGATAAACAGAGGTGGTTTGCTTTTGTCTGCCCCTGCTTAGCAACCCCGGGCTTCCTTGGTGGTCTCTCATCTGAGTACTAACCAGGGCCGACCCTGCTTAGCTTCTGAGATCAGGCTAGCTTTGGACCATCCAGGTCAGGGCAATGACTCTCATCAAGAAAAAGTCCAGCAGGAACTCATTAGCATAATAGGCCACACCCACCAGAAACTCATTAGCATATTAGGCCACAACCCTGACAGCACAGCTCATTAGCACATTAAGCCACACCCCCATGTTACCAGAAGTGTGGTCATCCAGCCACACGCACCTTTTGCTTCTTATTCTGTTTACCTTGTTTTTATTTATTTATTTTTTATTTACATGTGATTTGTATACTGCCCATGACCCCTAATGAGTCTCAGAGCAGTTCACAGAGTACTACAGCGTAGTAGTTAATCCTACCTAGGGGCACAATGCAGTGAGGGGAGGGGGTAGCCTACCAGCACCCTTTATTCGGCATCGTCCTTTCTTCTCTGGCAGCTTCCTTGTTATTCCGGTGATCCAGACGGCTGTCGGCCGGGCTCGAGCAGGCTGTCTCGGTTTTTCGCTCCCTCGGAGCGGCGCGTCTTGGGTGCAGCTTCGGCCAAAGTCCTGACGGCTCCTGCCGTGCTGCATCCCACGTCAGCGCGTTGCTCCGGCTCCGCTCGATCCAGCCGCTGCATTTCCTGGGTCGCTCTCCGCCGCCGCCATTGCTTTCTCGCCGCCGCCACCGCCGATTCTCCTTTTCCTTACTGCTGTCGATCGCCTTCCCAGCGTAAGCAAGGAGGAGGGTGCCCCCTGCCACCTAGGGCAGGTACCCATTCCTCTGTTGTTATTAGAGCCGCTGGGTTGGCGGGAGCTGGGACGAGGGCCGGGGGCTCAACCCGGCCGCGGTGGGGATTCGAACAGCCATTATGGCTGTTCGCTACAGATATTATCAGCAGGCGTTGTATTGCCTGCGCCACCAGAGCTTTTTTTAATGTTAGGTCACACACCCCTAATGTAGCCAATCCTAATGAGTTTCTGCTGTTGGGTGTGGCCTATTATGCTAATGAGTTCCTCCTGGGCGTGGCCAACTCAGGAACCAGCCGGAACTCCGTTCCGGTGCGTTCCTGCCCAAAAATAGCCCTGCCCGCTACCCTTCAAGCTGGAGAGGCCAGGGATTGGACCTGCCTACTTCTGAATGCAAAGCAGATGCTCTGTCATTGAACCACAGCTCCATGACCATAAAATGCGGCAGAAAAGAGCATTGCATGTGAGCCTGAATTTATTTGAAGAAGAAGAAGAAGAGAGAAGAAGAGGCTGGATTTACCCGAAGGAGACTCAGAGCAGCTTTCAATCTCCTTTCCCTTCCCCTCCCCACAACAGACACCCTGTGAGGCAGGTGGGGCTGAGAGAGCTCTCCTGAGAACTGCCCTTGAGAGAACAGCTCCGAGAGAACTTGTGACTGACCCGAGGTCACACCAGCAGCTCACTTTACAATTGCATGGTAAAAAAGAAGAAATCTTTGAAAAGAACTGGTCAAGATTGTACAGCTGGATCGAGTATTGTCTCAGAAAATGTGCAACATAAATATTAAGATATAAGCTCTATACTTTAAATGGCTAAACTGGTTTAGGTGCATAAGAGAACGATTCTATCTATGTAAAACTTAAGTAGTCATAATGGGTGCATGCTCCATGTTCTGTTGTGTGTTAGTTTCTCTCTATGTCTAGTTATTGTCTCTCTTTTTCCTTTTCTGAAAACTAATAAAATCAATTATAAAAAAAGAGAGAGAGAACAGCTCTGAGAGAACTTGTGACTGACCCAAGGTCACACCAGCAGTTGCAGGTGGAGGAGTGGGGAATCAAACCCGGTTCTCTCAGACCAGAGTCCGTGCTCCTAACGACTACACCAAACTGTTTCCCATTCGTAAATGCATGTTATCCAAGTGTGTGATAGCCAGCCAGCCAGCCACGCTTGTTTCTCCCGCCTCCAGGAATCTCGCCTCGTCTCCATTCTGCTCTGCATCTCATCTGGAAACCTCCTTGCTAAAGCAAGGGGAAGGATGGATGACATGGGGTTGCCAACTCTGGCCTGGGAAGCTCCTGGAGATTTGGGGCAAAGCCTGGGAAAATTGAGGTTTTTGGGGGGATGCTCAGTCAGGTATGATGCCATAGAGTCCATCCTTCAAAATAGGGTTCCCGTGTTCCCACTGGTCACCAATGGGGATGGGGGGGTAGGGTTGCCAGATCCAGGTTGGGAAGGTCCCGGAGACCTGGGGATGGAGCCCTAAGAGGACAGGTTCATCGAGGGGTACAGTGCCATAGGATCCACCCTCCAAAGCATCCATTTTCTCCAGGGGAGCCGATCCCTTCAGTCTGGAGTTGAGCTGTAATTCTGTGGGATTCTCTAATTCCAAGGCAGCCATTTTCTCCAGGAGAATCGATCTCTTCTCCTCTGGAGGTCAGTTGCCATTTTTGGGAGAACCCCAGGCCCCGCCTGGAGATCGGCAATCCTAGATGATAATGTAGTAGTAGAAGTCGGGAAAAGGAAGCAAGGAGAACTCCAGTTTGGAGAGCCAGTTTGGTGTAGTGGCTAGGGGCGCGGACTCTAATCTGGGAGAACTGGGTTCAATTCCCCACTCCTCCACCTTCAGCTGCTGGTGTGACCTTGGGTCAGTCACGAGCTCTCTCAGAGCAGTTCTCTCAAGAGCAGTTCTCTCAGAGCTGTCTCAGCCCCACCTCTCTCAGCCCCATCTTTCCTTTCCCCAGCCCCACCTCATAGGGTGTCTGTAGTGGGGAGGGGAAGGGGAAGGAGATTGTAAACCCCTCTGAGACTCCAAGGGAAGGGCGGGTGGGTATACATCCAATCTCTTGTCAGGCCTGTGTGCATTTCTGGAGGCCTCACTTCAAAAAGGATGTGGACAGAATCGAGAGGGTGCAGAAGAGAGCGATGTGGATGATCAGGGGTCTGGAGACTGAGCCCTACGAGGAAAGGCTAAGGGCCCTGGGAATTTTCCGTTTGAAGAAGAGGAGATTGAGGGGAGACACGATTGCTCTCTTTAAATGTTTGAAAGGCTGTCATTTGGAGGAGGGCAAGGAACGGTTCGAGTTGGCAGCAAAGGAGAGGACCTGAAGCAACGGGTTTAAATTACTTTCAGAAAGGTATCGCCTGGATATAAAGAAGAAGAGAAGAAGAAGAAGAGATTGGATTTATACCCTGCCCTTCACTTGGAGTCTCAGAGCGGCTTACAAACTCCTTTCCCTTCCCCTCCCCACAACAGACACCCTGTGAGGTGGGCGGGGCTGAGAGAGCTCTGACACAAACTGCTCTTTTTCAAGGACAGCTGTGCCGGAGCTTGTGACTGACCCAAGGTCACATCAGCAGGCATAGGCGTAATCTTCGTGGGGGCGGCGGGGCTTCAGCCCCCGCCGAAATTTTCAGGAAGCTGCTCAGCCTCCCCCGGGAGCCACCCTTGCTCCTAGCAAAGCAATGCCTCTGGCCCAGCCCCAGCCCCCCCCGGGAAATTGGAAAGTCTACACCCTTGTCAGCAGGTGCAAGTGGAGGAGTGGGGAATCAAACCCGGTTCTCCCAGATTAGAGTCTGCGCACTTAACCACTACACCAAACTGGCTATCAGGAAAAACTTTTTCACGGTCAGAGTGGTTCTGAGGTGGAATCAGCTGCCTGGGGAGGTGGCGAGCTCCCCTTCACTGACAGCTCTCAAGAAGAGGCTGGAGGAATATTGGTCAGAGATGCTCTAGGCTGGTCCTGGGTTGGGCAGGGGGTTGGACTAGATGGTCTCTAGGGACCCTTCCAACTCTATGATTCTACGATTCTTCTCCTCCTCCTCTTCTAGTGTCTCCCCTCCCCAGCCAGTCCAACGAGATTCGGAGAAGGCAGATCCTCACGGGCCATCTGGCAACCCCCTGGAAGGCACCAAAGTCTTTGCTCTGCTGTCTGGATCCCGGCCAATGCAGCCTGTCTCCCCTGGTTGCTTTTAACAAGCGGCAATTAGAATCTATTATTTAAAATCCGTTTATGTTTAGGGCGCCTGCTTCATAACATGGAAATATGGCCCCCCTGCGCCGCACAACTACTTAAGGCAACCCGCCCCCCTCCCTCCGCTGCCCAACGTACAAACTTTTTCCAATTGCATCTAAACGCCTGGGTAAAAAAAAAGAAAAAGATCTCGCTGTCACCCGAACAGGAGCTGAACAGATGGCGTGTGAACGACCTCATAAAAACACGGAGGGGAAAAAAAATCCCTTTGCTGCAAAGAAATGCAGGCTTGTCCATTACAGCTGTTGCGGGGTCCGTGTGGGGTGCTTGACGGTGTCGTTATCTGAATCCCGCTGCATTTCCCATACAGGGCGATAATGAGGTGCATTTCATTCCCCCTGCAGAAAACTAGTGGTCGTAATGGCCGTCGTTTGTTACGATCCTTCATTATTAGCTCTGCCAAAAAGGCCTCTTTGGATGGGTGGGGTGGGGAACTGTTTGAGGTCGGGACGCCAGCCTCCAGGTGGGGCCTGGGGATCTCCTGGAATTAAAACTCATCTCCAGACCAGGCCCGTAACTACAGTGGGGGATTTCGGGGTCTTGCCCCCTTAATTAAAGAGGAGGGAGGGAGGGCAGGTCCTACCAGCTGCTTTATTCCAGTCTCAGCCATACTTATTGCTCAGTTACTTATGCATCTTGACTCTAACTAGCCCTTTCTGGCAACTAAACCCCCCTACTCTACCTATATGTAAGGCTTGAGGAAAACTGTTTCAATGTCTCTGAAGAAGTCTGCATGTACACAAAAGCTTATAGGTAAAGGTTCCCTTGCTCGAAAGCCAGTCGAGTCCGACTCTAGGGTTGCGGTGCTCATCTCCGTTTCCAAGCTGAAGAGCCAGCGCTGTCCGAAGATGTTTCCGTGGTCATGTGGCCGGCACGACTAAACACCGTGGCGCCCGGAACGCTGTTACCTTCCCACCGAAGTGGTACCTATTTATCTACTTGCAATTCCTTGCTTTTGAACTGCTAGGTTGGCAGGAGCTGGAACTAGAGATGGGAGCTCACTCCATCATGCGGCACACTCGGGTCTCGAACTGCTGAACTACCGACCTTCCACAGCCTGCAGTTCAGCGTCTTAACCACTTGAGCCACCGAAGTGGAGCCAGCCACAAAATGGTTGCCGCAGCTCACTTTCAGTCACACCGTGAAGATCCTTGCACTGTGATGGCTGCCGCTGCCAAAGCAACGTTATTAAAAAATCTGCACAGTCAATCAAATCTCCAAGGGCCAATCAGATGTCTTGCTGGGCAAAAGTCCCACCGGGTCCCACCCGCTTTCTAAAGACACTTGGCGGGCAGCAGGGAAGAAGAAGAAGAAGAGATTGGATCTATACCCCGCCCTTCACTACCCAAAGGAGTCCCAGAGTGGCTCACAAACTCCTTCCCCTTCCCCTCCCCACAACAGCCACCCTGTGAGGTAAAAGAAGAAGAAGAAGTACAATAGAAGATTAGGCAATTATGGCACAATGGACTTGAGAACACAGAAGACAGAAGAATGGAAAGTGATAGAGCGTTTCTATTAATTAAATAATTGGATATAAGCATATAATGTAACTGTACTCTTTGGTATACATGTTATGTGTAGTAGAGTGTCTGTTTGTAGTGTGTAGATTTGTTTGTTGTAGATTATAAAAGAAAAATTAATAAAAGTGTACCCAAGGGTACTTAAAAAAAAGAAGAAGAAGCAGCCGCGTTTCCCTTTTAAGTGCACAAAGCTGGCATTTCCCTGCAAGCCTGATCTCAAGCGGAGATCGGGCTTGGGAGGAAACACGGGTTCCACACACTTAAAGGGAGAGAGAAGGGTGGCTGTGGGTGTTGGGGGTGGGGCTTCCCCCGCTGGCCATCTGGGCGGCGGCAGGTAGAACCCCCCAAAACGGGGGACCCCTGGCAAACCGGGGGGTTGAGAGCCTGACACCACAATGTTATTCCCCTCCGTGTAGATTCACTCTTTCTACATGATTGCATCCAAGCGCCTTCCAGCATGGAGGGATGCCTCAAGAATGAAGAGCAGGAGAAAATCGACTTGCAATGTCCATCTGCCACGAATCGGAAATATAACGGGAACGATCTTTACCCTATTTAGAAGAGGAAGAAGAGATTGGATTTATACCCCGCCCCTCACTACTTTCCCTTCCCCTCCCCACAACAGACACCCTGTGAGGTGGGTGGGGCTGAGAGAGCTCTTGACAGAAACTGCCCTTTTTCAAGGACAGCTCTTATCAGAACTACGGCTTGCCCAAGGTCATCCAGCCAGGTGCACGTGGAGGAGTGGGGAATCTGTTATGTATTCAAATGGATTGTATTACGTGGACTGCTATGCGAACTGCCTAATAGAGATTCAATGTTAAGCTTCGCCCTGGGCTAGGATCCTAATGTAACCAATAGGAGCCCTAGCCCAGGCAGTGTCGTCCAATCACATTTCAAAGCGGGATCGCTTGTGATTGGCCTTTATATCTCCAACCTCATAGGTTGTTATTTGTACAGGGGGTGTGGCTACGTTAGCTGGGAATGTTTAAATACAGAGAAGCCAGTGTATATTTTTTGATGGGTTCTGGCTGGCGATTGTTATACCGTGTTGGAGAAGTAACGAAGAAATAAAGGCGCTTTAAAGCTGAATCACTCTCCGACTCTTTCTTAAGTTCGAGACTTAACAGAATCAAACCCGGTTATCCCAGATTAGAGTCCGTGCACTTAACCACTACACCAAACTGGCTCTCTTAAAGAGAGCAATCATGGATATAGGTAATTCCAATGCAACCCCTCCTAAGGCCCACTCACATGTCACAGGGTCTCAGGAACAGAGGAGGAGGAGGAGGAGGAGGAGATTGGATTTATACCCCGCCCTTCACTACCCAAAGGAGTCTCAGAGCGGTTTGCAAACTCCTTTCCCTTCCCCTCCCCACAACAGACACCCTGTGAAGTAGGTGGGGCTGAGAGAGCTCTTGACAGAAACTGCTCTTTTTTCAAGAACGGCTCTTATCAGAACTACGGCTTGCCCAAGGTCATCCAGCCAGGTGCAAGTGGAGGCGTGGGGAATCAAACCCGGTTCTCCCAGGTCAGAGTCCGCGCACTCAACCGCTACACCAAACTAGCATTGCAAAAGCGAGAGGCAAGTGATTTAGCTGTTGGCCCCATCATACCACCTCCAATAAACCTTCATGTATTTAATGAATCCCCATGCTTGCTAGAGGGGGAGAAACGCCAGCAAGGGGTGTGATTGATTGCACACGTGGTGGGGACATGATAAATTATGACATTTCTGGTGTAAGATCTCAAGCATCAGAGAATAGCCCCATATCGGCGGGTTTCCATTTACTACAGAATCACGAAAGACTCAGACGTTTTAAGCACACTCTGGCATTTTAGATGTTAGCAGCAAAACTTGCCGCGGTTGCTAGATTTTGGGAAACGGCTGCCGTGCCGGTATGTAATCTATGGACAGATCGAGTCTGCGGACTTCTGATAATGGGAAAATCTCCCACGGCAAATGGAAGTTGCAGGAGGGGAAGGGAAGCCCTGCGATTTCCTCCGAACGTGGGCACCATTTGTAGATTGTACAGAGAGGAGACGACGCTCACAAAAAGATGCCCCCGTAAAAGCCAAGGGGGTTGTGTGCACTAGCGTTGCAAAAGCGAGAGGCAAGTGATCGTGGAGCCTGTGGGGGGGAAATGCACTGGCAATGGATTTTTTATTGCTATCCGGGAAGCAAAAGGTGTTTTTTTTTTTAAAGTAATATATATGTATGGCAATCAATTTTCATTTCATGTCGGAGATACGCGTACTCGGCTTATGCTGATGGAAACTTTTTACTCGTACGAGTTCATGATTCCTATATTTGCTTGCAGAAAATAAATAAAAACCAAGTAGGCCCGGAGCACGTTGTTCTATCTCCTAAGCTTCCTGCCTAGTGGTGACGAATCCAGGGTTGCCAGCAGTGTTCCCCCTAAGCTGAGTGAGTGTGAGCTAGCTCACAGTTTTTTTAGCCTCCGGCTCACACATTTTTGTTTCAGCTCAGGAAGGGATGGCTCCAGAGCAAAATGATTTATGCAGCAGCCAAATCGCTCGCTCACAACTTTAATGTCGGTAGCTCACAAAGTAGAATTTTTGTTCACAAGACTCCACAGCTTAGAGGGAACATTGGTTGCCAGGCAACCAGCAGGAGATGGAGGAAGCCGGGATTAATGGTGTGGGGCGTGGACCACTTGGCATTCCTAGCCTAATGGTGTCACTTCTGAAGCCACCCGGAAGTGACATCACCACGCCAGTGCTGCAGGCGAGGCTCTAGCATTCAACCCAAACTCTAGAGCAGGGGTGTCAAACATGCGGCCCGGGGGCCACATCAGGCCCCCCCGGAGGGCTTCTATCTGGCCCACAATGGAACCGGCTGTCTTCTGCTTCTTCTTCCAGTTCTGCTGCTGCTGCGTCATCGTAGGTTTGCAGCTTACAGATACACACCCGAACAGCATACTCAAGATTGCAACAGCACAGACATTTTGATGCAACAGTTCAGAGCAAGAAGGTGTCCGTTATCAGACACTGCTAAATAAACAAGATATTGCAAGAGTGCTGATGTTTTAAGCATGTTTTTATTTTAAATTAAAAAAAAAAACCTTTGTGTTTGTGTCCTTTATAAAGTTTATATCTCCACTACCTGGCATTATGTTTTATGACACACTTGGCCCAGCTCAAGAAGAAGAAGAAGAAGAAGGAGATTGGATTTATACCCCACCCTTCAGTACCCAAAGGTGTCTCAGAGCGGCTTACAAACTCCTTCCTCTTCCCCTCCCCACAACAGACACCCTGTGAGGCAGGTGGGGCTGAGAGAGCTCTGACACAAACTGCTCTTTTTCAAGAACAGCTCTGAGAGAGCTACGGCTTGCCCAAGGTCATCCAGCCAGGTGCAAGTGGAGGAGTGGGGAATCAAACCCAGGTCTCCCAGATTAGAGTCCACGCACTCAACCACTACACCAAAGGTCTCATTTATGTCAGATCCGACCCTCATAACAAATGAGTTCGACACCCCTGCTCTAGAGTTTCATATGAATTCTTGTGCCTCACATGACAAGCCTGTCGATGAGATCATTCTGCTGGGGATGCCCATTGTGAATTCCCCCCCGCCCTCACCTGCTATTTTGCTCCAGCTGCCCAGCAGAATGTCAGCAGATAGCAGCGGCAGGAGAGGGGAGACCTCCCACTGTCATTTATTTATTTATTTTTGCCATCAAGTCATGGCCAACGTACATCGACCCTGTAGGGTTTTCAGGGCAAGAGGTGAATTGAGGTGGTTTGACATTGCCTGCCTGTGTAGAAGAGCAGTCTATCTGGTCCAGCATTCTGTCTCACATGGTGGCCAACCAGTTCTCCTGGAGGGCCAACGACAGGGCAGAGAGGCCGAGGCCTTCATAAGAACATCGGGAGAGCCCTGCTGGATCAGACCAGTGAGGGTCCATCTAGTCCAGCATCCTGTCTCACACAGTGGCCAACCAGTTCCTCTGAAGGGCCAACAACAGGGCATAGAGGCCAAGGCCTTCATAAGAACACCAGAAGAGCCCTGCTGGATCAGACCAGTGGTCCACCTAGTCCAGCATCCTGTCTCACACAGCGGCCAGCCAGTTCCTGGCTACCTAACCCAAACCAACCTGGAAACAGTCCAGGACTTGGCTACCTGACCCAAACCAACCTGGAAACAGTCCAGTTCTTCCCTTGACAGACCCAATGTGGTGTCGTGGTTAAAGGGTTGTACTGGTTTATATATGTATCAATTTACTTCTGTTTTGCCCTGCCTCCCCCCCCAATGAGGACCCAAAGAGGCCTATGTCCTTCTCCGCTCCTCCATTTTATCCTCACAGCAACCCTGTGAGGTAGGTCAGGTGGAGAGAGTGTGCCTGGCTCAAGGTTTCATGGCAGAAGTGGGGGTTCAAACCTGAATCCTCCATATACCTGAGTCTGACATGACTCTACCCACTAGTACACACTGGGAGCCAGGAGTGAGGTGGCTGTTGTGCAAGAAACACCGCCATGCTGGGTATCGGCTTGGCCATAATGCTGCAGCCAATGCTCCCTCTAAGCTGTGGAGTCCTGCGAGCAAGAATTCTACTTTGTGAGCCACTGGCATTAAAGCTGTGAGTGAGCGATTTGGCTGCTGCATCAATTAGTTTGCCACTGGCCTGATCCAGCATGGCTTCTCTTATGCCAGTTTGGTGTCGTGGTTCAGTGCGCGGACTCTAATCTGGGAGAACCGGGTTTGATTCCCCACTCCTCCACTTACACCTGCTGATGTGACTTTGAGTCAGTCACAAGCTCTGGCACAGCTGTCCTTGAAAAAGAGCAGTTTCTGTCAAGAGCTCTCTCAGCCTCACCTACCTCACAGGGTGTCTGTTGTGGGGAGGGGAAGGGAGAGGAGTTTGTAAGCCGCTCTGAGACACCTTTGGGTAGTGAAGGGCCATGGGGTATAAATCCAATCTCCTCCTCCTCCTCCTCCTCTTCTTCTTCTTCTTCTTCTTCTTCTTCTTCTTCTTCTTCTTCTTCTTCTTCTTCTTCTTCTTCTTCTTCTTCTTCTTCTTCTTCTTCTTCTTCTTCTGTCCTTATGTTCACTGCTTTAATCAAATGCACTTCTAACTCAAACCGTCTTCCATTGCCACCCGCCGATCGAAAGTGAGGGGGTTGGGACTTCCTCCCTGGGGAGGTTGTTCGATCGTCGTGGGGCTGCCACCTCTGATGTATTGAGCCTGAGACTTTCCTCCAGCTGTACCAAGAACGGGCTGAGCTTGGTTCTCTAGAACAATAGCTCACCTGGATCCAGGAGCTAACCAATAGACAAGCGGAGTATTGTAAAGAGCCTATCACTGGGAGAGGGTGTGTGGTGGGTGTGGCGTTTTGCATGCTAGCTTGTCCTTGTTGTTTTCCTGAAATCACTGAATAAACCAGAGCCAATCACTGCCATGCATCCAGAACCCAGTATTTAAACCAAAATGGCCCTCTCTCATGTACCCACTGTAGGAGCTTGCTTGATCGACAGTCCAGTCCAGAGGGCTTCTCCCTGCAGTCTTCATTCCCGGGCAGGAACATACGGGAGAAGACAGCCCTGCAGATGTATCTTAACATCTTAATTATTTTCCACGTCTCTCTTCTTCTTCATTGTTGCCTTGGTGCCTGTTTTCTGAGTTCAAGGTTCCGTTTTCGTAACATCTGGTGTGACTTTTCCCCCCCTTTCTCTTCTTTTTCTGTTTTGCTTTTCCTCTCGGATTAGATTTGTACTTTAATATTTCCACAGTTCCGTAGTGACGTTTCTGACAGCTCGTTGTAAGCCACCCCGGGAACTCGCCCTCTGGTTGAAGGGCAGAAGAGAAACGCTTGCAGTTAGTCTATAAAGATGCTCAAGGGCCGGGACAGAGTGACGAGTCTACCAGTCACCACCGCCCACCACCGCAGGACTGAAGCACCTCTTTTATCGCATTGATTTCCCAACATATAACAAAGATGACGCATACGGGGTGGGTGTGGGTGGAAAGGAATGTGAAACTGAGGTTGTTTAGCCAGGGAGGCTACACTATTCCCAACTACTGGGAAGCTGATAGGAAGGGAGTGGATTCATTTGAAATGTGGTGTTGGAGGAGGAGGAGGAGGAGGAGATTGGATTTATACCCTGCCCATCACCCAAAGGAGTCTCAGGGTACGTTCGGCTAATACCGCCATTGGCCCGGCTCTAATTTGATCACAATCGTTTTTATCCAGCAGTGCACAACCAGACTAGGGGTGTGCAAAAATAATAATAATAATTAAAAAAAAAATCGGCCCATTTGCCTGAATCCGGCAGAATCAATTTTGGCTGGCAGTAAGACTCCCGCATGTCAGTTTCGTCAGTACCAAGCGGCCAGCCGAATGTCAATTTCAGCCCCATTATATCCTTTGGGCCATTGAAGTCAATGGCAAAGACATAGGGTATATTCTGGGAGCTGGAGGGGAAGGGGTTTGCGGGAGAGGTAGCTGCTGGAGCCTCTCCCAAAGATACCAACCAAGTTTGAAGAACATTGGACCAGGGGGTCCAATTCTAGGCGCCCCCAAACAGGTTGCCCCTATCCCCTCCATTGTTTTCTATCCCACCATAGAGAACAATGGAGAGGATAGGGGCAACCTGTTTGGGGGCCCTTAGAATTGGACCCCCTGGTCCAA